>NW_026555337.1:17972047-18130838 GCF_029017545.1 Prosopis cineraria | reverse complement strand
GCTGTGAAGATTGTAAGTATTTTAATAGTTAATATCTAGATCATAAGATTTAAATGTACTAATGCAATGGTTGCTTGCATATTCTAGGATTCTTTAACAGAAGTAGCCTCTCAGGGGACCTTTACATCTACTGGCATGAAGGATATATTGACCACAGCCTTGGGGAGTGAAGAGCATCCCAGTTGTGTTAGGGAAGTTCCAAAAGGTGTAGGTATAAGACAATATTTTAGACCACTACCCTCTAAACAGTGTATGATACATGTAGTGGAAAAGATGATAGCAAAATGAAAATCAAGCTTGATGATGGAAATGCAATCAATGATTAATTCCATGCATATGCATCTTAACAAGTATAAAAAATATGTGGTGTTCCACAGCCAAAAGTATGATCCTAACCTTTAGATCAAGGATTGTGTGCATAATTTATTTAGAAGATCTTGTAAAATGTATAGTTACATATATAAAGTGTATAACTATTCAACTATAGTCCATCACCAGCAGTTACAAGACAATCAAGTAAAGATCATTGTTGAAGTGTCATCATGGATGCTAATGCTTCTGTGCTATTTCCTATTGAGGAGGTGCAAACAATAGGACAAGCTCAATATAATAGACTTTTATTATTTGGTTGAGAAGGCTTGTTCAATAAGTTACTAAAGAACTATGAAAGCTTTATAATTTTGAATATTCATTAATTAATATGGTAGATATTTCTAATTTTGATTATATATTAATTAGGAATTTTAACAATCAAAAGAATCACTGGGTTTCAATCCCCAACCGATTCGGGATGACTTGAAACAGTTAGCTTCCATGATTATTAACATGAATGAATTACTGATGAAATACAAGTAAGTGAGGACATTCTTTGGAAGGATATTACTTTTCAAGTCACCAAAAATGATATTAAGCTCTCGTTATTATGGTGGTTGTATGTATCAATAACACAAGTTTTTATCATAAAGCATTTATTTTTATTTCTAATTTAATATTTAATATTTTTATTTATTGTTAATAATTTATCCAAAGGTTCCTCCACAAAATGTGCATCAAAATTGGTGTCAGTCATTATTATGGATTCTTATCCCCATCTAACAATAGTTAGCAAACTAAATAAAAAAAGCATCTTATATTGAAAGTGAAATGAATAAGCTAAAGAAGAGGTGTTTTTTTGCACCAATTGTTGAAAGGTATCAACATCCTATTCATCTCTCATTTATAAAATTTTTGCATAATTATGTGATATTAGTAAAATAATATTTTGTAGCAATCATTGGATGCTTCATATCATTTGTCCCGTGTGAAATACTATAGATTGGTTCTATTCATTACAATGGGAAGTAAGCGACAAAATGAAGTAATTGTTTGAATCGTAAATTTTTGAATAATTATTTTGTCATATTATTAGCATCTTTTAATATTTCTATGTGTGTATATTTGAAAAATAAATCTTTACATCATTATTGGAGGATGGGGGATATAGTTGATAAGAAAAGAAATAAAATCAAGTGAGTGTGTATATAAGTAAATATTTTAAATTCTTTCCAAAATAAGAATAAAGATTATAATATTGATTTGATGAATTAAATTGGTTTAAATTTTTCTAACAGTGTGCTCGACAATCAGGAAGTGTAGAGTGTGATTATTACATGATGATTTTCATGTTTGAAATTATTACTCAAAGCATTACCCATTCATTTGAGAAGGTAATAATTTGTCAAAAATAATTTATATTTTACACTTTATCCTATACTTGAATTAATATGGATACACATATTTTTATTAATATGCAACATTTTAATAGTTTAGAGCCATTTTTCAAACAAGAGTTGATATATATACAGAACATGTGGTCTACTTACTTTTTAGAATTGACAAGTTAGAGTAGATAATTAGATGGATGTTTGTATTGGATATATAGAAAATTCAATGGATATATTTGTAAGTGTCTTGGAATTTCTGTTTATGTATAAATGCAAGCTTTTATAAGTAAAGGATTTAAAGCATACCAAATACACATTTAAAGCTTGATGATATTATATTCAATGCTACTAATGATTCTTTGTGTAAAGAGTTTTTTGAGTTAATGCAAGAAGAGTTTGAAATGTCAATGATGGGAGAGTTGACTTTCTTGGGTTTGCAAATTAAGCAAAGAGATAATGGAATCTTCACTTGTCAAACTAAATACCTCAAGGAAAGGTTGAAAAAGTTTAGGATGGATCAAGCCAATGAAAGTGACACACCTATAAGATCATCAATCAAGATAGATGAAGATACTGAAGGAGTAGACTATTATTTAAAGTTCTCATACCCCTCTGAAACACTTCACACCAGAATGAAGTCTATTCAATCACTATCTTTTACAATTTTCATCTCAATATGAATCATTTCCTACCCGTATGAGATCCAAACTTTCTTCAGTATCACATTCATACTCATATTGATATGAATGGCCTTCCTTACAATATAAACTCAAAGCTTTTAGCTCTATTTTTTGAGGTCCATAACAGAGCATCCTGAAGCTCACTCCTTTTTATCTTCTTGAGTTAAGTTCATTTTCTTACCTATCTAGAAACTTTTTAAACACAACTAAGGGTTATATTAATACTTATTCAATCCTTTGATTATTCTTCATACTCGTATAGCTTTTCTCTATCGGCATAACCTTTCTTTTAAGAATTTTATTGTGCCCCATTTCTCCATTTGATGTTCAATCGAGGTGAACTAGGTGTTCATAGAAAGCTTTTTACGTAAACTAACAATTAACATAAGTTTTACTGTTAAACAATTTCACATAAAGAAGTTGAACACCTAAATTCACTTTTCACAATTTCACACACTAATACACAAAAAGGGTGTCTAAAACCCATCATGTGTGCCAAAAGCTATATAACACTTGAACCACACTAGATAGATTTAGGACCACCTGTGTAACACACTACACATGCATAATAACAATAATATCTCATTTTCAATTCTCAACCTCTTAATATAAAAATAAAAGGGGGAGATCTAGCATTTGCAATTAATCAATATTCATGCCCAATGCACACATTAAATCATCCTTATACTTACACTAGCATTTTAGCCCTATACAAATCAACACATACACAAAAAAAAAAAAAAAAACTCATGGCCTAAAATATAATAGCCTCAATCATACTTTACAATAGTGCAAGTATAAATTCAAATATGTCCCTAGTTGGCAATATCTCATAGTTACACATAAATCAAAGTGAATTAGGAGGAATTACAATAGGAATAATTGATTCCTAAACCTCCAAAGCTTTTCTTTTTCAACACCCAGGTTAGAACTTGTAAAATGTTAAAAGAGAGGGGAGAGTACAACTACTTAGTAACTAAGGTGTATCTATTCTATGTAATTGCATATTAATTAACTAAAAACATGTGTAAATATACATTAATGGATCATTTCACAATATATTTGTACTTAGCCACTATCACTGTTAAAATAATCATTTTTCATAATTCATCACAAATGCACATTGTTATAATACTAATAACCATGCAACAATAGCAATAATCAATATCAAGACTTGCCACAAACTTAGCAACTATGTGGCATGTCAAATAATGTGCATGATCAAATTAACTTTATATCCTCTTAATACCTTTTGACTGAAATCATGGGCTATAAATCAAATAGGGCTTCATCTGTGTGAATGGACTATCTATAAAGTCCTAGCTCAGACCGGGCTTTTCCATCCCACTCATACAATTAACAAATCAAAATCAGAGTAATAACCCTTCATTTGTTTTTAAATCATGAGATCTTGATTTCTTAAAATATATATTCAAATAAGAGGGCCAGTGGAAGTGCAAATGCAATCAAATGACTCAATACGACACAACTTCTCAACCCTAAAAAAGGGCCATACACCGCAACGTGCAATACATGTTCCATAGCATGTGGCATAGAGCCACACGCCTGACTTTCTGTGTTATCTGCCGTCGTGCGCCAGTTCAAATTTTTTGCTGTCATTTATTAGTAAAAATGATGAACTTTTGATGTGTGATATTTTCACATTTGATGTCCGATTGGAGTGATTCAAGTGCCCACATGAAGCTTGCAACGTATACTAGCAAATGGAATAAGTTTGGATTCAATCTAATAGTCCAATCTAAAATTAAACACTCAGGGTGCAAAAAGTCACTTTTCTTTCAAAAACATGCACCTTAAGATCTCAATTCTCATTCCTTATTCCATTAGACCACTTCGAGTCTTGAACCAAGTTCAAAAGGACTACATACACCTGATAGACACCTCATATCACATATATCACATCATTTGTCCATTTTGACCTTTTAATGCCATATTACACAATTGTGGACTTATATGAGGAATACACATACAACACATATTCACATATATACAATTAGACTTGTTCTACTTTCAACCCTCTAACTCTTACATATGGGGCTCTGCCTCACCATATGGTCTGGAATCTCAAATGTACTTGACTTTTTCAAATGGGGCTTCACCTCACCATTTGTGCCAAGTCCACACATATTTACACAATTCACAATCAATTCACAATTAACACATATATACACAAGTGGAACTACTTACATAATAACATACACTTGCTTGTTTAGTATCTAGGCCTACCCATGTATCCTCTTATTAGGGCACCCTCAGCGAGATGCAACATCATATACATATATAAAAGTAAGTTCTTAGCTAGAAACTTAACTCTATCATCACAAACATTCATTTATACTAATGGTAGTCATACTACTACTAAGCAAAGCTACTCTTTCCTCGCTTCCTTTCTCGACCTTCTTGTGCTTTCTTTACCTGTATTTAAAAGTAACGGAGTGAGACATACGTCCTAGAAACTCAGAGGTAATCCCAATTATTGATTAATAAGCAAAATCATAAACAAGCAATAAAGTAGCATTTGTATCAATAAAAGCTATATCATATGCATATACAGGAAATTATTCTCATCAATCTTGTTATGCTTCTACAATGCATTCTTGGTTCCACCTAGCAGAGTAATCTTTATACTAGGACTAGGACTTCTAATAATAAGAAATAGGGTCTACCATACCACTAGTCAGATTAGGTAATCCTCTTTGTGTATGGGTGGTCTCATAGGTCTATCATGGCGGAACTAAACTCTACGCTCTAGATTATCAGGACTTCCTATCCTTGTACAAAATAGGACCATGACCCCTTACCCTAGTCTAGGATAACCTTGTAGATCATTCAATATCTTAGGTCCATTGTGGCAGAGCCAAGCTCTATGCTATAGATCATCAAGATTCTTTTCTAGGTCCATCTTGGCAAAGTCAAGCTCTACGCTTTAGATCATTAGCACTTCATAGACTCCTCACGGTAGGGCCATGTCCCCCTACCATAATCTAGGGTATTCTCGCAGATATGATGCATGTCAATACACATGCCACCTTAAAATTTATTTCAATCAATACTCACACACTTGTATGCATATACTTTCACAATACTGCTACTTTATTAGTTCATAACATAATGCACATAATTATATCAAAATACTTGCAAATAATTTCATAAACAAACAAGTAAGAGGGTTACTTTAGTTATCATTAACTCTTACTACTAAGGGTTACCAATCACACTAATCTCCCAGGGGCATAGATTCTCAAGAGCAATGCCACAGGTGCTCGATCTACATAACACAGTGCCCCTCAGTCAATTCTTGATAATTAACATAAGCATTGATTTGGCTAAATTGAATCCCTTAACACATAAAATAGTTCGATTGAACTCTTTTGAATTTACTTATCTATTATTTATAGTCATTAGCCTTATAGGCTACTTAAACAATCATAACAATCTCTAACACATTCATTCTACTAATTTCATCCTTTTAACCTAACTTTTTAGGCTATTTTGTCTTAAACTCTCAAAGCTCAACCGTTTAACTCCATACTAGTCAAAAAACCTTATTTCTGTATTCGATAGCCTGTTTTAACCCTTTCTTTTAGATTACAATACCTTAGAACTTCATGATTTGATTTCTCAACAGATGAAATTCAATGAAAATAGGGTAAACATAAAGCTTGGGGTTGTGCAATACTTATCTAGCAAGTTACTAATCAAAGCAGACTCTCAAGCTCCATTTATTGCAAGCCCTAGTAGATGAGAGCTTCTCTTCCTCCTAAAACACGTTTTCCAACAATTCTCCTTTTGATTTCACAAGCTGATCATGTCATCTTTAAGCGATCCCTAGATGATGTGTCGTGGTGCACGCAGCTTCCATCATGGCACATGGCATAATGAGTTCAATCTCACTTATGTTTGTGTGTTATGCCTTGGATTGCCTTTCTATCCTTCAATCCTATCAATACAACATCTAATCAACACAAATTATCAACTCAACATTCAAACCACAATCAATCTACTAATTACTAATTTACTCTTGATTAGCAACTAGTTCCTGGGATTAAAATTTAAGATGTCACACTATCCTAGCTTACCAATTATGAGTAGTAACTTAGCCAAAGATTGCTATACTCACTCTCAGACCATAATTTTTGCCAATCTAAAATCCCTAGAGTGTTGTAAACCCTTAGCCAACCTCCTCAAAAAACTACTGGAGATAGCTAAGTTTAAGCCCCTTAATAAATAATGGAATAGTCTCTCAACAAACAGTAGGACAAAGCTAACCTTTAGATACCAAAAGGTGGCCATATAATAGCACATGAGTTTATCTACTCCTCTCTCTAGGTGGACTCTCGCCAAACAATCATGCAATGATTTATGCTTATATATTTCAACATATATGCATATACAATGGCAAGCTTACTGATTTCAACACAACCACAAGCTTTTACATGTGAGCATCACAATTAATTCCAAATTATCACAAATTCATTTCCATAACATTTTTACATTCACCAGCATATAGCATTTCTTAATCAATTTACAATTATAGTCTTCACATCATTAACACACTAATTGAGATTATATGCATATATCCATTTAATCCACACAATCATATCTCAATAAATTGATAAAATCTCATAAGGTTCTCTTTCATCATTTACATGTACAATTCATGAAATTCATCTAATTATGTTCAAAACATATTATTTTGAAACTCAAATCAATTAACACACAATTATACAAAATATATTCCTCTGGTTACTTCAAACTTTTAAGTGGTCAAGGTTTACCCTTAACAAATACTTCTAATAGCTTGATCTCAAGTCAAAGGTTAGTGTATGAATGATTAATCCATAATTAATCATACCATAACCATTAATATAATCCTAAATGGGCTTTCATCTTTCCTATTTCAACACTTTAACAATCCTAACTTCACTTTAACTAGCTTTATTAACTCCTTTAGGGTTATTAGTGTCACCTACCAACCTTCAAAACTCACATTTAGTACCTAATTTTTGAACATAAATGCGTTCTCATCTACCAAAGCAAGTTGAGCTTTCAACTTTAGGTTTAAATAGTCTAAACAACTCCTATTAACTCTATTTAAGTTAATGAGTTCTGACCCATAACCTATATGGTCCAAAAATTAACTCGCGTTAACAAACCCTAACCTCAAAACTTTTGAAAATAGAAGAGAAAGAAAGGAGAAGGATTAGGAAACTTATCCTTAGTGTTTAATAGATCTAAAATATTCTAAACTGTCCCCAAGAGCAAACCTTAGTAGAGCTCCAAACTTCCATCATCTTTATCTCATGTTTTCTCTCTTTTTCTATCTTTCATGTCTGTTTTGAGTTTTATATTTGCAGAAATTAAATCATGCACTAGGGTGCATGTTGCATGTGCTACGGCGTGTGGCACAAGAAGCCACACACTCATGCTTGAAGGGTCCATGTATTGCGATGCATGGCACAGGGAGTTCCTTCTTCTATATTTTGCACCTTGTACTATGGTAGATGATACACATGCTGTAGCGTGTGACACAGAGCCACCCTTCACTATTTTTCTCCCTTTTTTGAGCTAATGTGGCCCGAACTTTGTTCCAAACCCAATCCTAAGACTATACCCAAGCTTGAATGGTCTATTAGCCCTCTCTAACCATCCTCTAACTCAATTCAAATTAGTTAAACTTGATTATTCTCTAATTAATTAGGGGGTTAAAATCCAGAATGTTACACTAACTCATTGAAAAGCATTGTTTTATTGCCTTAATTAGTGAGAAACTTAACAAGAATAAATATGAAGTCTCTAATAGCTAACTTAATGAGTCTAATGGATTGATTTTAAGGATCCTTTAAAAATATGACTCATTTATAAAGTAGATGTAAAAGTTAATTACCCAACTATAAAAATTCGATCTTTACCAACTTTTTGCCATGACATTCATTGTTTGTAAACTTCATTGATTGTAAATTTACTTGTAGAGAGAAATAATCAACAGTAGTAGTTTATTCTTGAATCTATTCTGTTATCCCTTATTTTCACTTCTTTGAACAAAGGAACTTAAGCTTAGAAAGCTTAAGGGGATTTGAAATTCCCTTTGTAAAGGGGAGAGTTATAGACTCAAGGAGGAGTTTGAATTATAATGTGGCAACTAAGATTCCGACTTAATCTTAGTGAATTAGGATAAATAAAATTTAAAGCAAATAATGCTAGAATTAAATATAAGTTAGGAACGATACCACCCAACAAGGCTAATAAAGAAAAGAAAAGCTTTGCATAGAGTGTTTATCTTGATTCAGCTCTAACTACTTGAGCCTACTTCTAATCCCCAAGATATGCTTGAGATTAAGTCTAGTGCCATTATAATTTGAATTTGAAGAAGGTTAGTGGGTATTTTTGAAGTTACAACCTTATAGACAAATTTCTATTGCCATTAGAAGCACTCAAATGTTAGCGCCAAGATATTTTGGGCCTTATGATGTGCTCAAGGGAATTAGGAAGGTTGCTTACAATTTGGAATTACCTCCTAGTTCCAAAATTCACTCCTCAAATTATGTCCTGTAACATCCCAATTTTTTTAGATCCGAATTTAATTTAAAATATATATAATTAAATTAAAATTTAGATAATTTGATAAAAGTCTAGATTTTGAATTCTACTAAGAAAAAATTTGGTTTCATTTAATTTTTAATTATGAAAAAAGTTACCAAAGTTTTTCTAGTTTTTTAGGTTATAACAAACTATTTTGGCCCTTCCTTATAATTTTTCCCAATTAATTTAGTTTAGTTTATTAAAAAAAAACATAACGCAAGAAATGAAAATAAAAGGAAGGAAATGAAATTAAAGAACAAAGAAGCAAAGAGAGATGAGAGACCAAGAGAGAAGAGAGGAGAAAGAGAAGGAGTTAGGGTTTAGATTTAGGAGGCTTTGCGATTGTTGTGAGTTCAAGTATGAGTTAGGTAAGCTCCCTACTTCAATCCTTTTTCTTTCCTCTTAGTTTTTTTCAATTTTTAGAGGAGAAAAATTTTGTATTTTGATCCCAAAATCTTTGTTCTTATAAGCTTTAATTTTTTTGGGTCATAGAGAGGTTGTTTTGAGTTTCTATATGGTACTCTAATGTTTTAAGTGGGCAATTGGATGAAAGAATGAAGTTTTGAAAAAAAGTTAAACCCTAAGAGATTGGATATTGCTCTTCAATAGTTTGAGCTTATTTATTTGGTTATAATTGTGCTATTTGAATTCAATAAGATTTAAATTAAGGTTTAATTTTCATTATAAGAGCTAATTGTGAAAGTTGGTAACACTAAAAGAAGACTTTTGCTTGATTAAAAAAAGTTGTATGGTTTGCAAATTGGCCTAATGATTGCTAATAAATAGTTTTGGTGGTTAAGTGATATTATGCGAATAATTAGTTTAATATTTGGACCATTGTGTTATATTATGGTCTTTTAAAACCACGTCGTGTAGTGAGGTTTATAGCCTTTCTTTATACTATTTGTTATGATAAGTGATGTGGATCACTTAAATATTTAAGGAATTGTTGTGGGACTTATTGAAAAATTAAGGAATAAGTTAAGTTTTATTTTTATACGAGGGTTGTAATATTTCAATTTAAATTTTATTAATTAATTTAGGTTAATAAAAATTTTAAAAAATATTTAAAGATAAATAAATTATTTAAAAAATAATTATTGAACTAATTCAAGATAAAATTTTATGTCAAGATTCTTAGAAAGTATAATTATTATTAATATTATTATTATTGTTATTAAAGAAAAGAGAAAGAATAAAATATATATATATATATACAGTGTGGGGAGCGGAGGTTTGTGTGTGTCAGTGCGTAAATATGTATGAGAGAGAGAGAGTAAATAATAATAAAAAAAAAGGGGTAGTGATGAATGGTCATGTATCTGCTGCGCGTGTAGGCATGTAGCGCACGAAAAAGAGGGAGGATGAAATGAAGGCGTGGGACTCACGTTCTTTTTAAAACAATAAATGCGCATTTCCTTTTCATTTCAGCTCCCTTTTCACTCTCTTTGTGCGCCAGGGGCAACAGAGCACAGTTCGCTGGTGATGGAGATCTGACTTTTAAAGGTAAAGTTTTTTAATAAAATATTTTAAGTGTGGTTTTAAATTTTTTAAAATTATATAAGTGTTTTAAAAATTTTTTTAACTGTACTTCCTCTTTAGTTTCTAATTTAATGATGATGAAAAATTTAGGATTTGAAAGAAAGAAAAATTTATGTTAAATAAATGTGGTTATTGAGATTGTTAGTAGCATAATAAATATTTTAGAGTATTAATTTGTTGATGAAATTTGAATTTGAGACTTATGAGTTAAACCCTAAACTCTAATGAGTAGGTTTTTTTTTAATTCTGAAAATATATGTTAATTTATTGAGGTTTATATAATTATTTGGGATGAGAAATAGATTATTATGACCATGGAATGATAATTTTAGGTTTGAGACTAAATTTATAATTTTTGGGTATTTTTAGATGCAAATTTATGAAATAAAAAAAATTTTGATAATAGAAATTGTTTTAGAGGTGATTTTAGCTTATTATTGTTTATTGATGAGTAAAAAAGGAGTTAGAAATTTTACTTGATGGTACTAACTCTAGATTTATATTAATAATGAGATTAAAAATTATGTTATATTCTCTAATTCTATTATTAGAGTTATTTTATTAGTTTTAATAATTGAAACTAATATTTATAAAAAATATATTATTTGTAAATTGTGTTGTTGGTGAAGATTGTGGTGGAATAGAAATTGTCAGGAATAATTTATTAAAAAAGTCATGAAGTAGCCATGCTTTTAATTTATGATTAGTGTTGCTTCATATTAATTGGGTGATTTTGAGAAAATTATGAATTGTTGTTAAGAAATTACTTTATTATATTTATGGAAAACTTGTGAAATTGTGAATATGTATTTTGAAGTATTTTTGCCAAGTGGGACGTCATGTTATGATATTGTTAAAAATGAAAAAATTGTGAAGATTATAATATGGTATAATTGTACAATGTTGATATGAAGTTGTTTAATTATTGTGGAAGGTGTTGGGAGACTTGTTGCTATTGTTGTATTTATGTGCCACGTGGTACACCCCTATTGCAGGCCCAATGGGTGGTTTATAAGGGCTTAAGCTAATTTACCTTTGGTCGGGTAATCTAATATCAAGTGAGAGCTATGACTCAAGGTTAATAGAGGGAGATTGATGGTTGTTTTTCATGCATTACAATATTTCTTGTATTTTTGTTGGAATTATGATTGTTGTTTTCCCACTTAGCAAGCACATATTTAACTGTTTATACACAATATTAAAAATTGACATTGGTAACTGGGACTTGTGAGTCTCATTATGTGGTTAATAATTTTTAGGAAAAGAGCTAAACGTGTGGCGTTTGGAGAAGCCCCTTAGGCTTAGTAGTGGAACCACTTCCTCTCTCAAGATTTGAATTTATGATTTTATAATGCATTATTGCTAATGTTAGGGTTTTTGTTATTTATTGAACATATGGACTCATGGTTGTGATCGTGCCACTTTAAATAATTTCTGCACGTTATATGTTTTGGGATGACTATAAATATGCATTGTTGAAAAATATTTTTGTACTTATTGAGGCATTGATGATACTTGATAATGTTGGATGTTTTAAAAAGGGTATGATGACAGGGCCATGTATTTTTGCTTGTTTGTTAAGTTCATCCAATTGGTCTATCTGTGGATGATGGCTTTGGTTTGTAATTGTAGGGAGTATAAGGGTGGGAAAAGGATATTTTGGACTAAATGGCATGTGGAAAGATAATTTAAAAGACATTGTGTTGCGTAAATCAAAGCCAAATTTTAGATAAATTTATATTAATTTTTTTATATAAATTGTATTGGATGGTTGTAACTCAATTATGGTTATAGATGTGTATGAGTATTGAGTAGTAACAAAAATTGTTTTTGTGTTATTTGGAAATGGTACTTGGTGGTTATAAGATTTTGAAATGTAACTATTTCTATTTTTCTTATTACATTTTTTTATCATGTTTTCAATTTTAAGTGGGATCATGTAGGCTTTTTACACTTGTTTTTATTTTATAAATGCTTGGGATCTCAAAATTTGAAAATGACAATTTAAGGAAATTGATTTCTGATTATCATGGTAGATACTTTTCTACCATGATTGTGATAATTGTTTGAAAAAAAGTTTAGTGGGTAAATGTGTAAAACAGTGAAGGTACCGACGGACATCTACTTCGAAACTTATATACAATATTTTGTTAAATAATGCAATCACAATAAGAAAGCATTTGATGTGAATTAGAACCCAAACACACATCGTTAAGATCTGATAGGTACTTGAGTATGGGAAACCCTCCCCATCTAGCCACTGAGAAAGAAGAACCAACCCACAATTATATATCCCATAAATAGCTACAATTGTTTTATGTGGATCACACTCATCACATATTTTCCAAATCACCATTAAGATCAAAGCTATTGAATCCAAGTAATTGCATAGTTCATAAAAGTTGAGATAAAGCAAGTTTTAAGTTTACATTATTATCCTTCAATAAGTAGCTGTATAAAAGCACAGCAGCACAAGTTGTAAAACAAAAGAAACTAATAAAAGTCCAGATATATAAAATATTTAAGATTTTACACCAGCATAATACTTATTCTAGGGAAAAATTTCTTCATTTGGGTTTCCAGTTATCGTCTTCTTATCTTGGCTCACAGTATCTGATTTGGAGTACTTCTTCGTTGTTACTTCTGGATCTTTCAGCTTTTTAATGGGGTGTTCACTTATTCGATACCACAATGTAGCCTTCCCAATTGCATCTGATCTTTCTTCACCTGTCTGCATCACTTATTGTGAAATAGCATGGTAAGTCTCAGGAGAAAACTCTCGAATTATGTTGTGTATGGTGTCAAACCAATACAGTGAGGTCTAATTAGTTTTTCTGCCCGACTAATTTTATGCCATAGAAGCTTATGAACTGCAATACTGTCTGTGCTCTCTTCAGTGTGATTTATTGGTTTATACTGGAAAATGTAATATAAGATAGATCACTTGTATGAACAATACCAAATCTCCCAAGTCATGCATGAGATATGGTGGAAGAAATTCTTCCATTTCTTGCACTGGAATCCAAATCCAACATAAGGTCACCAAATGGCCATTACTAGTGGACTTCACCAGTTGAAACACCCTCTTTGATATATTTACCCTACTCGTTTGTAAGATTATGAATGTAATTTGCAGGAAGCATGGAGTGTTGGAGAGGGTCACAGAAAGTACAAATTTTTAGGCGGCTTTATTCATATGTTCTTTATTACTTTTTGTTATGGGGATACCAGAGTCATTTCCCATTCATTGTCATTTTATTTTCGTTACCATACCTAACATTCTGAGCATCAAGTACTGAAGTAGTATTTTATAATTAATTTCTCATGTGGTTAGTGTTAAGGGTGGGGTTGGTATCAATAATAGGGGTACAGGAATCAAATCCGTCTTATAAGTAAGGTTTGGCTAGTCAATTTGAAATAACTACTCATTGTTTACGTTTCTAGTTCATCAAAAATTTTTTAAGAAAAATCAAACTTTTATTGCAGATGAATTTCATTTTACTTTGTCTGCATATATGCTTTAGAACATTTAGAAGGTAAACAAAAATCTAGATATAAGAAAAGAAAACCAGAGAGAACAAGATAGGGAGAGAGCCTTTATTATTTGATATACAATATATATATATATATACATACAGATGAATCTAGAAGTTTGAGTTGAAATTCATGTCAGTGTGATTTAGTTTAAGCATTGGTCAAAGTCATTTTATGTCAAGCCAAATGTTAAAAAGCCATGTTATGAAGCAAGCCTCACTCACGCTCATCACATATATTTATAACACCATGTCATTCTTGAATGATCTTACACTTTTGTTGAAGTCTTGAGTCATAGCATGGTTGACGCCGCCCTTTTTTATTGATGACGAATGGCAAGTTCCTATTAGTTGGAGAAATGTTTCTTCCATGTGACCTTGAGGGTAGTACATACACGACTCTTTTTCACTCATCAGGAACACTCACCAAAGTTCCATTCGAAAAGGAAAGGTCATCCTTTGTTTGAACTCTTCCTTTGCCAACATTTGCATCACACACAAATATGGATAACTATTCTTTTTTTATAAAATATCTATAATTTTTTTTAAATGCACACGAAAATAACAAGAAAATAAGATAAATAAACTAAGACTCACCTTTGGTATTCGTTGATTTGATAAGATAGTGTTGTCTTTATCAACATTGAAGCTTACTTAAAAGTCATGCTAACCACTTCTAATTCGTTTGCATAAATGATTTTGCTCATATTTTGCAATGTATATTGAAGTGTTGTGGTTGAATGTTTGTATATATTGTTGAAGGCAAGAGGAGAAAATCATGAGGCACACTTTTCGATAAAGAGATAGTGGTCTTAAAAATAAAGAAACTGTTAACAAAATTTTGTCAATCATGTGTGTTGTGCTACTAGGTTTAAGAATTTTTTGAACAAAATTTTGTCAACTCTATGTATTGTGCTGCTGAGTTTATGAAATCTATGGGCAAAATGTTTTCAATTATGTGTTATGGTATTGCAAATAAAACCAGGATTTTCCTAAAAACCATATGCAAAACCATTAAGCTGAGAGATACACTATTTTAAAATAAGTTAAAAGTAACATATGATTAATTCCCCATATATATATATATATTATGAGAACCTAATTAGTTGTAAAAAAATATGAGAAATTAGTGACAATAATGACTATTATAATATATTTTATATTTGTAGTATACATTATAATAAATAAACATTAACAATTCAATAATTCTGTAAAAAATATCTACAAACTGAAATAAGATTGTAATAAAAGTATTTTTTATGAAAATATATAATTACTAGAATATGAGTAATTAAATATAGTTATACGTAAAACATGTTTATAATTTGTAAGATTGATTTATAAGATAAGAATTATATGCCTTCAATTTTGTGCACAGAATGAATGAACTTAAACATTTTCAGAAATAAAATAAGTATTTTTTATGTTATATATTAAACAAAAGAAATGTAATATATAGTCTCTAATTAAATTTATCATCGAAGACATCGCTCAAAAATTGGAAAAACTTCCTTATACCGTAATTAAATAGTAAACATAGCTGATATGAGATATACCATAACACACATTCCTATATCACGACACAATTCACGATAACAAATAATTTATTGAATTTATCTTTTTGCTGAAATCTTGATCCCGTAGAGTTTTGTCATTGTGAATTCTTTTAATAGTTACTATTTCTTATCTAAAAAAGATTTGCATATAGATTTCGCTTATTTAACAATATGATATAAATATTATTACTGAGTATGGTATGTAATTTTATCTGGGGATTGCAGCACGAGCTAATTCAAAATAATCTTAAATCCATAAATACGATAGGTCATGTTAATTTTGGTTGGTAATTAAGTTAATTTTCATAATACCATCTATTATTTTTACTAACATGTTATTGCACTAAGAACCTATGTTTATTGATATGCATCATTTTTCGGCATACGTTTATTATATGTATTTATAACAAAATATAATATAAAATTTATAAGCCACACAATTAATAAGTTATAAAGTATATGAATTATTTCTTGGATTCCATAAGTGAATGAATCCCACATCTAATTCAAGTACATAAATGATGAGAAGTCAAGGAATTTTGTAACTTATTATATAAAGTTTTCTGATTGCATCATAACGTTATTTGAAATTTCATGGAAAGGTTTCTATTAAAATTTGTGATGATAATTTATTCAAAATTTTATTTTAAACGTGTTAGTTAACTTCTCAAATATTGGCCTTGATTGAAAGTGATATACCAGATAAAAACTAGTTGTCACTTAAAATATTAGATGCAAGCTAAATTCCTTAATTTTTCTTAAAAATGCAAAATAAAAGAAGTGATTTGTAAAGCAACGCAGACATGATCTCTGTGTTTATCTCATATTTTATTTCAATTGATGATAAGATAGCAAGGGATAAATTTTTTCGAACAGATCTTGATCTATGATATGCATTTGACAGTTGCATAGAGCAATTAATTATATGAAGATGATGGAAATAAGTAAGGTTTACCCCGGCAATATGCATGAAATAACTATGATTGTTTACATTTCTAGTTCATCTAAACAAATCTAAGAAAAATCAAACTTTTATTGCGGAAAAATTTCGTTTTTCTTTATCTGCATATATACTTTATAACATTTAGAAGGTAAACAAAAATCTGGAAATAAGAAAAGAAAATCAGGGAGAACTAGATCGGGAGAGAGCCTTTATTGTTTGATATATGGCATATACATACATACAGATGAATCTAGAAGTTTGAGTTGAAATCATGTGAATGTGATTTAGTTTAGGCATTGATCAAAGTCATTTTACGTCTAGCCAAATGATAAAAAAGCCATGTTATGAAGCTTGCCTCGCTCATCACAATATTTATAGCATCAAGTCATTCCTGAACGATCGTATACTTTTGTTGATGGCGAGTTCTTGTTAGTTGGAGAATTGTTTTGTGGCTGTGGGTAGTATATACACGACTCTTTCTCTCTCATCAGGAAAGATATGTAATTTTATTGGGGAAGTGCAGAATGAAGTAATTCAAAGTAGTCTTAAATCCATAAATACGATAGGTCATGCCAATTTTAGTTGGTAAATAAAGTTATTATCATAATACCATCTATTATTTTTACTTTAACATGTATGTCTACAAACTAATATGTTGTTACACCAAGAACTATATTTATTATTTTGCATCATTTTTCGGCAAACATTTATTAATATGTATCTATATCAAAATATAATTTAAAATTAATAAGCCACACAATTAATAAGTTATAAATTATATGAATTATTTCTTGGATTCTATAAGTGGATGAATCCCACAATAATTTAATGAAGTTTATCTTTCTGGAATCTTAATCCTGTAGAATTTTGTTAGTATAAACTCTTTCAAGAGTTACTATTTCTTATCGAAATTTTTTTTTTTGCACATGGGTTTCGCTTATTTAACAATATGATGTCAATATTATTATTGAGTATGATATATAATTTTATTGGGGGAGTACATAATGAGCTAATTCAAAATAGTCTTAAATCCATAAATACGACAGGTCATGTTAACTTTAGTTGGTAATTAAAGTTATTATCATAATGCCATCTATTATTTTACCCCGACCTGTATGTCTATAAAATAATATGCTATTACACTAAGAACCTATATTTGTTAATATGCATCATTTTTCGGTAAACATTAATTTATACGTATCTATAACAAAATATAATATAAAATTTATAAGCCACACAATTAATAAGTTATAAATTATATGAATTATTTCTTGGATTCTATAAGTGCATGAATCCCCCATGTAATTCAAGTATAAAGATGACAAGTCAAGGGATTTAGTAACTTATCGTATAAAGTTTGATAAGATTGTGTTGTCTTTCTCAACATTGAAGCTTACTTAAAAGTCACGCTAAGCACTTCTATTTTGTTTGCATAAATGATTTTGCTCATATTCTACAATGTATATTGAAACGTTGTGGTTGAGTTTCTGTATATCTAGTTGATGACTCCAAGTAGTTTCATGTGTTATTTCAGAAATTTTGGGTTCAATTTGGAGTTATCTGAATAATTTTGAGAGAAAATGAGATTATTATTTGAGAAAAATGTAAGAAAAGTGTTTTGGAATATGACAATGGAGTATTGGTAGTATCTTGTTGAAATGAATGGATTACTTGAGCTAAAATTATATTAATAATGTTATATTGTGTGTAGATAATTCAAATTAAGAGTCAAAGTGCTATATGTAAGTAAATATTAAAGAAGAAGAAAAGGTAAGATTTATACTACAACATATCAAAATTACGCTACAGCATAATTCATTGACAGTGGGATTTACACCGCGACATAACCTAATTATGTCACAGTATAAGCATTAGTTACTAAAACGTACAGGTTTGAGAAAAAATAATATTTTTAGGGTTCTGAATGTTTTTACTCAACATTCTTTGCCTTGGCTCATCTCCAACAACTTCAAACTGACTAGGGAAGAGGGAAAAATACTATGAATGAGGTGAAGAAACTTGGGTTTTATGGGAGATTAGTGATCATTCAAAATCATTTTGGTTAAACTTTTCTTCTCCTTCTCTTCTTCGGTTTGGTATATTCTATGTTTAGTTTTGCAATTTCCATACTTATGTATAGCTAAATCTTTTAGACCTAGAGGAACTATGAACTTATTGATATATTAGAGTCATTTTAACCCTTTAATTAAGCTTAATGTTGATTTTGGGTATTGAAATTTTTTCTTAACAAAGGAGAATCTCATTTAGACTATTGGATTGAGTAATATGGGATTAAATTTTTTTTTTAATTTTTAATTAGGATAGACATATACCTAATTGCTTCATATAATCTTTGTGGAGTATTCTTGGTTTAAGTTGCCTTTTAGATAATTGTGTTAGAAATGACATAATTAATTTAAAAGAGGGTTGTTAGTAGATTGAAAGACCCTCATAGCTATTAAAACTCTTGATTAACAAAATTGGCTTTGAAATTAATTCATTGGGTTAAAATTGAGTCTAAGAAATTAATAGGGGATTAGTGACTCTAAGTTTCTCTTTTCTCAAATGGTTGTTGGATTTAAGCATTTTGTTGAATCTTTATTAAATTCAATTTTAATTTTGGTTAATTAATCAATTCCAATTAATTTTGTTTAATGTAAACAAAAATGATAATTTTATTTTCTAATCACTATTTTGCTTAATTCCTTGCAAGATTGACATTGATGCACTAATATATTATATTTTGACTCGTACACTTGCAGTGATACATTTTTGTGTGCATCAATAGTTGAAGGCAGGAGGGGAAAAACATGAGGCACACTTTTCAATAAAGAGATAATGGTCTTTAAAATAAGAAAAATGTTTGCAAAATTTTATGAATTATGTGTGCTGTGCTGCTGGGTTTATGAAATTTGTGGGTAAACTTTTGTTAGTTCTATATGCTTTGCTACTAAGTTTATGAAATCTATGGCCAAAACATTTTTAATTATGTGTTGTGCTGTTGAATTATGGTATTACAAATAAAACCAAGATTTTTTTAAACTATATGCAAAACCACTTTTAGTTATGCTGAAAGGTATATTGTTTCAAAATAAGTTAAAAGTTATATATGATTAATTCCCCACACATATATATATATTATGAGAAGTTAATTAGCTGGCAAAAATATGAGAAATTAATTACAATAATGATTGTTATGGAGTAATAGATTTTATATTTGTGGTATAAATTATACTCCCTCCGTTCAAAAATATAAGGCATTTTTAATAGAATCTCACCCTTAATAAATTAATCACCTACTTTCAAATTAACCCTAACTTTTCATATTTACCCTTATTAAACACCCTACAATAAATATAAAGTTATTATCAATAGGAGTATTTTTGAAAAAGAAGTAATGATTACATCTTGAAAGATTAAAAATGTCTTACATTTTTAAACACCCAACTACTCAAAAAATGTCTTATGTTTTTTAATAGAGATAGTATCAAATAAACAATAAAAAGTCAATAATTCTGTAAAAAAAAATCTACAAACTGAAATAAGATTGTAATAAAAGTATTTTTTTATGAAAATATATAATTACTAGAACATGAGAAATTAATTATAATTATACGCAAAACATATTTGTAAGATTGATTTATAAGATAAGAATTTAGGCCTTTGATTTTGTGCACGGAATAAATGAATGAATTTAAGCATTTTGAAAAATAAAATAAGTAGTCAAAGGTCATATTTTTCTCACTGTTTTTCAAAAGGTTAGTGGATATTCTAAACTTAACTTTAGATTAATTCTATTTGTCAACATTTAAATTTCGAATCCTCATGCCCTCTAGGTTAGCATACCCTCTTCTTCTGTCGATGGTTCCCTCCAATTGGCATTTTTCATATTTTTTGACCCTGCTCTCTCTGTCCACTCTCTCCCCCTCGGTCCACATAAATTATAAATCACTTCTCTCTCTCTCTCTCTCTCTCTCTCTCTTCCCGCTCACTTCTTTCATTAATTAATCCATCTGTTCTTCATTTCAGCTTTTATTTGATGCGTTACTTGCAGAGAATCCATGGCGTCAAATGCTGCTCCACCAAACCCCATAAGAATTATATGCTTTTAATTTTGTGCATGGAATGAATGAACGAACTTAGACATTTTGAGAAATATATAAAATAAGTATTTTTTAGGAAAAACATACTCTTTGATCCTTATAATTTCACTGGGTTTATCTTTGTAGTTTTTTCTAGTATTTTCAGTTTTTATGAGAACTAAAAATACTGAAAAAAAACTGAAATTATAAAGACTTGAAAAATAAATGTCACCTAATCTTTTTGAAAATATAGAGATTGAAAACACTAAAAAAAATTAAAAACTACAAAGACTAAAAGCAAAATTGAATGAAACTATATGACTGATTATTATGTTTTCCCTTCTTTTATATTAGATATTAAATAAAGGATATAGTGAATATATAATGTCTAATTAAATCTATCCTTGAAAACTTCGCACAAAAATAGTAGTCATGGCTGATATGAGATACCATAACACACATTCCTATATGATACGATGTAATTTAGGATAACAAATAACTTATTAAAGTCTATCTTTTTGGAATCTTGATCGTGTAGAGTTTTGTTATTGTAAATTCTTTTAATAGTTACTATTTCTTATATAAAAAAGTTTTGCACATAGATTTCGCTTATTTAACAATATGATATAAATATTATTATTGAGTATGATATGTAATTTTATTGGGGAAGTGCAGAATGAGCTAATTCAAAATAGTCTTAAATCCATAAATACGATATGTAATGTTATTTTGGTTGGTAATTAAAGTTATTACCATAACGCCATCTATTATTTTTACCTCAACATGCAAGTCTATAAACCAACATGTTATTTACACTAATGACATTAGTGTGAACCTATATTTATTTATATGTATCTATAACTAAATATAATATAAAATTTATAAGCCACACCATTATTAAGTTACAAATAATATTAATTTTTTCTTGGATTCTATAAATGCATGAATCCACGTCTAATTCAAGTATATAAATTATTACAAGTCAAGGAATTTAGTAACTTATTATTTTAAGTATGCCAACCGTATCATAACTTTATTTGAAATTGCATGAAAGGATTTATGTCAAAATTGGTGATGATAACTTATTCAAAATTTTATTTTATATATGCTACTTAACTTCTCAAAAATTAGCCGTGATTGAAAGTGATATGCCAGAGAAAAATTAGCTGTCACATAAAATATTTGATGCAATACTAAATTTCTTATTTTTTTTTCTTAAACAAAATGCAAAATAAAAGAAGTGACTTGTACAGTTTGACAATTGTACCCAACTATTGATTATATAAAGATGATGAAAATAAGTAAGGTTTGGCCAGCAATTCAATATAACGAAACTATCATTGTTTACACTTTACATTACTAGTTCATCTAAATAAATCCAATAAAAATCAAATTTTTATTGTGGATAAATTTGATTTTTCTTCATCCACATATATACTTTAGAACATTTAGAAGGTAACCAAAAATCTGGAAATAAGAAAAGAAAACAGAGAGCCTTTATTGTTTGATATATAGTGCGTATATATACATATAGATAAATATAGAACTTTGAGTTAAAATCATGTGAATGTGATTTAGTTTAAGCATTGATCGAAGTCATTTTATGTCTAGCCAAAATGAAAAAAGCCATGTTATGAAACTAGCCTCACTCATAGTTATCGCATATTTTATAGCACCATGTCATTCTTGAATGATCCTACACTTTTGTTGAAGTCTCGAGTCATAGCATAGTTGATGCTTTCCCTTTTTATTGAGGACAAATGGAGAGTTCTTGTTAGTTGGAGAATTGTTTCTTCCATGTGACCTTGAGGGTAGTACATATACTGCTCTTTCCCCCTCATCAAGAACATCCACCAAAGTCCCATTCGAAAAGGAAGAGTCATTCTTATTTGAACTCTTCCTTTGGCAATATCTACATCACACACAAATATACATAACTTTACTCTTTTTTTTTGTAAAATATATAATGTTTTTCAAATTATGCATATGACAATAACAAGAAAATAAGATAAATAAACTACGTATAATGTTTTTCAAATTATGTATACGATAATAACAAGAAAATAAGATAAATAAACTACGTCAGACTCACCTTTAGTATTTCGTTGATTTGATAAGATTGTGTTGTCTTTCTCAACATTGAAGGTTACTTAACAGTCATGCTAAGCACTTCTAATTTGTTTGCCTAAATGATTTTGCTCATCTTCTGCAATGTATATTGAAATGTTGTGGTTGATTTTTTGTATATATAGTTGAAGGCAAGAGAAGAAAAACATTAGGCACACTTTTCAATAAAGAGATAGTGGTCTTAAAAATAAAGAAACTGTTTAGCACGGCTTTGTCAATTATGTGTGCTGTGCTGCTGGGTTTATGAAATTTGTGGCAAGGTTTTGTCAGTTTTGTGTGCTGTGCTGGTGGGTTTATGAAATCTATAGGCAAAATGTTTTCAATTATATGTGTTGTGCTGTTGAGTTATGGTATTACAAATAAAACTAGGATTTTCTTAAAACATCTGCAAAACCACTTTTAGTTAAGCTAGAAGATACACTGTTTCAAAACAAGTTAAAAGTTGGCACATGATTAATTCCCCAAATATATTATGAGAAATTAATTAATTTCAAAAAATATGAGAAATTGATTACAATAATGATTATTATAATAGATTTTATATTTGTAGTATAAATTATAAGAAATAAACATTAACAAGTCAATAATTATGTAAAAAAAAATCTACAAACTAAGATAAGAATATAATACAAGTATTTTTTATGAAAATATATAATTAATAAAATATGAGAAATTAAATATAATTATACTAAAACATATTTATAATTATTTATAAGATTGATTTATAAGATAAGAATTATATGCCTTTAATTTTGTGCATAGAAGGAATGAATGAATGAACTTAAGCATTTTGAGAAATAAAATAAGTATTTTTAATAAGGTTAAAGGTATTTTTACCTCTCAACTTTACCTAAAATGTATTTGGACAGCCTAAATTTAAATATGAATTAATTCTATCGCTTGATGTTTAAATTTCAAATATCTATACCTCTCAGGTTAACATGTCCTCTTCTGCCATTAATGGGTCCTACCAACTAGTACTTTTTTATATTTTTTGACACCCTCTCTTTGTCCACTCTCTCTCTCCCCCCCTCCACTTAAATCACTTCTCTCTCTCTCTCTCTTCCTCCATACTTCTTTCATTAATTGATCCGTCTGTTCTGCATTTCAGCTTTGATTTGATGCTTTGCTTATAAAGAATCCATGGCATGAAATGATCTTCCACCACGCCGTATAAGAATTACATGCTTTTAACTTTGTGCACAGAATGAATGAATGAACTTAAGCTTTGAGAAGTAAAATAAGTATTTTTTATATTAGACATTAAATGAAGGATATATATATTGCATATATAATCTCTAATTAAATCTATGCTTAAAATCTTCACGCAAAAATTGGAACAACTTGCCTATTCCATAATTAAATAGCATTTTTAGCCTTCCTTGCAAAATGTCCAATCTTAACTCAAACTTGACCCCTACTAATTACACTTACCATGGTAATTAAGAAATTACCATATAAGTCTACCATGGTAAACATAAATTATTTAGTTCCAAAATAAGATCCCAAATTTTATAATAATCAAATATAAACGATTCAAAACTAAAATAAATATTGAGTTATAAATTGCATAGAAACATGAGATACCAATTAAACTTAGAAAACATTTACATAATAGGACAAACATCATTTTCTAACAATACGAGACATCCACTATAGCTAATCAATCCATAAGCAACAACGAGCCTCACCAATGCAATATACCGTAGCGAAGGCACCATTTGTCATGATGCAATGCATACAAAAGACAACATCTATATCTATCACTAAGATAGATTTGAGGCCAACCTTTATCATTCCCCAAATCTTTGCCTAACGTTTGATGAAGGTGAGCTAGGTGTTCACAAAGTACTTGTATAGTAAACTAGCTAATGATAATGATATATTTCCTTGAACTATGTCATGGCACAAAGTTAGGTACTTGAATCCAAACGAACACATTTCACACATTTTTCACAACTAAGGCACCCTAAACTCAACCAAGTGCTAAAAGCCAAAACCCAATACTAAACCACATTCCAAGGACTTGAGACAACCTGTGCATTACACAACTCAACAAATACTACACATATCACAAATTTTGCTTCTCAACCCCACTTTCAATTAAAAAGAAAGGGGGAAGTAAATTAACATTTTAAATCACAAAAATTCACTTATGGTCAAACATATACTTGCACTAGTATTTCATTTTTGATTAAATCATCAACTCATACAACATAACCTAGGGCACAAAATACCAAAAAAATCAACTAACAAATGTGTGATAGTGCATGGAGTGCAACTACCAGTAACCAAAATTCATTAAAACATGCTCATGCAAGTCAAATAATAATAGACATGCAAAGTATACATTTATGAAACAACTTAGCAACATTAAATAGAATTCAATGTAATGCACGATCAATAACTCCACCAATCCTAATTGAATCCATGAGCTACACAATAAACAGGAGCTAAATCCATGTGACTGTGTTAGTCCAAGCTCTCCAATCATGAAAGGTGACTAGTCTAGGGTCCCACACTCAATCATGGACTATGAATTCTCCCATATCAGACACAAGGTTTCACAAGATCCTCTTACCAACTTCACTAATTAGGGTTTAAGGGTAAACCCTATTACCATCTTTGCTAGGTAGCGTTTAAGGGTAGAGTCAAGAACCAAACACTAAGGCCTTGCAGTGTTAGTATGATCCATGTGGGCACAAATCATTACTCCAGTAGGCAAACTCCAGGCATTAATGTGATTATGCCAATATATCATGCTAATTCACACATAGCACATTTCTATAACATCATCATGCTGAATTTTATTAGTACTTACTAAATTAAAAGGAATTTCACCTGCCATTGAACAATCATTTTTCCTTTACAATCTCATTATTCCAATTATGTAGTTCAAGCCACACTTGCATAATTTTTCAAAACTAAAACATGTATAAACAAGGATATACATATAACAATATAGTTTCAAGGTTCACAAACACCTATAATTAGATCAACAATTAATAACATGTAATAGATTTTCTCAATTAACTTAAATCTTTAAGGACTCAAAGGTTACCTTCAAGAATTTACTTGCTTCCTAGCTAAACTCAAGCTTTTTGGTGCTTTACAAGGTTAGTCTACACATAACACTAACCACTATCACTAATAATCATCAAAGTCAACACTTCCAACTTGTAAATATCACATATTAATAACCAAATTTCCAACTACAAGTGTGTTCTCACATCCAGTGAATTCATTAACTTTCATTAATTTCATTTACCTCCCAATAATTTAAATAATAGCTAATATAACATCTAAAACTCAAAAATCATCCTGTAAAGGTCGATGGTTTGTCTATATCACATAAATTTGAATCTAATGAGCAAACTACTAGTACCCATTGTTCTAGGAGAAAAACTAACTTTCAACAAGTCCTTTCTATAACACCCTCATAAAACCTTTTTTTCCCAAAATCATTAACAAAACCTTACAAGACTAAGCAAAGGGATTTTAAATATTCCAATAATAAATGGGTCTAGGATATGCAAAGCCCAAACTATCTTCATATAATAAGCCAAAAAATGACATAACAAACTACTTGAAAACATTCTAATATTAAAAAGGGGCTATCAAGACTCAATTTAATAGACAATAAATACCTTATCTTAATTAAAACCCACCAAGTTAACAAATAATGGGATCCTAATAAAACAATTATGGCTTTCAAGTCTACAAACCATTTTCATAATTAATCCTAAAATCAAATACATGAACCTATACTTTAATATAAATAATTTGACTCAACCCACAATTCAATAAAAACTTTTAAAATAATTATAAAAGACCTAAAATACAGTATTTATTAAAATTTTCCAAAATCAATAAAATAATAAACTAAATATGAAGTCCTAAGTTATGGCAATAAACAAGGTAAACTTATATGTGCAATACAAGACAATTGAGCTATCGCTCAATTCTCCTATGCCCTCCCCTGTGACCTACTTAAACCTTCACCTGAAAATTACAGGAGGTAAAATGTGAGATCTAATATTTTAATAACAAGTGGATGTTTGGAATATACTAGCAAATTAGTTCAAAATCTCATTTTGCAATATCTATTTCACAAATGAGTTCATGAATCAGGGAATACTATTTTTCACAAAAATTACATCAAAAAAAATCATGCAAACAAGTGATGTTATCACTGACCCTTCATTATGCCACCCATACACCTTATCCTACTAGCTAAAGTCTAGCTTAAGGAAATACTTGACCAAAAGTATATTGTCTACAAGATTAAACTCCTCTCCTTCCAAAAGAGGAGCTCAATGTCTCATAGTCCCAAACTAGGAGAAAGGGACCTGAAGAAATGCCACCCATGAGATCCTTGATAGTGGCTTATCATATGGCAAAAATAACACCAAAATCCCTAACATATTCACCACAATCATATCCTCTGTACGATTGCTTCACATCCACAAAGTTCAAAAATGTACAAGCATGTTTAAAAAATGTTGAACCATGTGCTTTGATGATAACAAAACTGAAAGAAAGGTGTTTGTTACTTGTACAAAAATATAATGTCATGTATCAAGTGACAAAACCTTAAGAAGGAAGAGTGAGCATGAAGAAGCTGTTATCTATGGGAATCATTATAAGTATACTACACTCAAAGATAAGTGAGCATGAAGAAGAAGAAGAAGAAGAAGAAGACTAAAAGTCATTATATGCATGCTACACTCAAGAAAGAAGATCAAGAGAAGATTTGGTATAATATGCTTACTTTATTTATTCTTGTCTTAGATATCTTTATAACAATTCTTAAGAGCTAAACCATATATTTGAATATGGAAAGAATGCATCATATAGAAAGTCATAGGTTTATAAGCCTTTTAGGCTTAAATATCTCATCCAAGCTTGAACAAGAAGTGGCCCAAGCTTGTTTGACAGTTGTTGGTACATAGCTTTGGTTCACATTGTTCTATCCAGGCTTGGACTATAAGTGTCCCATACATGTTTGATCATTATTTATACTTATAAAACTTAGAGGATCTCATTCAAGCTTAAATCATAACTAAACCTTGCTTGAATTAGAGCATTAAAAGTGAAAACATAACACTATTGAAAACATAGCATTGTATGTTAATTCATGCTTGGACATCTCTGTGTCTACAGTTGATTGGAAGGTCAATGTGGAGAAATGTCTTAGATAAGCTTCTATTATCTAATTTACACTTGGATATTATTTTTATCCATACTTGATTGATCTTAAGGGTCAGCTTGAAGTGCGTATGAGTAGCAATCCATGCTTAGATGTTGTTTAGTCTATACTTGAATGGATAAAACCCTTGTTAGTCTTCAATTTTGACTTAGAGTGAGCCTTAAAACTGACCAAGTCATTAAAGTTTTGATTAGAAGTTGCACAAGCATGTTTAAATCACATAAGGCAAGATGCCTTTAAACATTCACCCACACTTAGATTAAAAGTTTCCCACATATGTTTTAGGCTTATAGTGAAGCTTGCTGCTTCAACTTTCATCAAACACACTTAAACCTAGAATGGTCCATGCTTAGATCAAGTGAAGTGATAAGTGAGCTAAAGTGAAGTTAGCTCATCTATGCTTAGATCATACATGTCCATGCATGAAAGATGTCTGACAAGAATTTAATGCATTTCATTAAAAAATTGTTTTATTTGTCTTACATTACTTTAGCACATCTTTAATGGCTATAATTTATCTCCCAAGGGTTCCAATGGTCCAAAAATCATTAATCTATATATAGGACCTTATTTAAGTGAATGGGTAATGCATTAAGAGAGATTTAAGAGCCATGCATCTAATTCTTACCTATTATTCTGTGTTCATGTGAAAAAGAAATATCAGCATGTTCTTAGGCAGAAAATGTAATATTTGCTCTTAGAGAGAGTTTTATTGAGTGCCTAAATTGTTTTATATCATCTCTATGAGAGAGAATCATTAAGAAGAAAATTAATCTATATTGTAAAAAGAGAATCAACGCTAGTTTTCCCTTGGTTACAGAGAGGATTTTCTTTATGGACATTGAGAGTTCTTATTGTCTTGAAGCAAGGGGTTAAGGAGACTCACTAATGTAGTGAAATACCTTGTAAATAGCTCAAAAGTGCCCTTGAAAGCTTGTGGTTTGTACTATGATAGTAAGCACACATTGAAGCTTGTAGATATAATGAAAAATCTCAAGTGTCAACTTGGGAACTTAATGTAAGCTAAGCGGTTGGCTGAACCAAAATAACTCTCTATACAATATTTCTATCCTTACTCTCTTTATATTTAGCTCATTTATATTTTGTATTCTCCTTTGGTCTTTGATTTTTAAAGTGTTTATATTTCATAAGAACATTGTGTTAAGCCGAACTAATTTTATAAATTGCATTAATAAAAGTCTTGCAAATCTATCTTCACTTCTATTCTATCAAAAATCAGTTTTATTAAGTTACTTGATTTGATTCAAATTTACTCTTGTGCTTGAAATCTTCATCTATCTTGTTTCAAGTGTTTTGCTAAACTTTATAGCTAAATCATTTAAGTTTCTCATTATTTTATTAGCTGAAACTTCAAGTGGCACCTTCAATTTGTGCTAAACTTGGTAAAAAGTTTTGTAAAGTTGAAAAACTCCCTAACACCCAATACATCCTCCTCTTAGGTGTTGTGGCTTGATCTTATAGAAAAGAGCAAAACATATTTAATTTAATATTTCAAATATATATCCACAAGCATGCTTGACAAGATTTAAGTTATCATTTATAACCATTTTCACAATCTCATTCATCAAACAGTATAAACTAGCATGCTTGAAAAAGAACAAACTAATATATATTAGTTCAAACAAGATTCAAGCATGCTAGATAGTTTCAAACATACATTTCCAGTCCAAAATAAATCAAACAAGGCCTCAATACACATAGCATTCCCATAAGAGTTTATATATCATAATAATATAAAAAGGGGTTTTCCCATTATAAAAAGCTATTGTTACCTCTTTTTTAAAATAAAACTACACGTACATGAACATGCTTAACACCAACAACTCAAATGTTACTCTATAAAAATTAATAATAATAAAAGTAATTTACTAATAAATCTCAATAATATATTAAATCTATAAAATCAACTCTATCATTTCCCAACATTCCCCAGTCGTTTATTCTTTGAACTATTTTATCCTTTCACCTAAATTAATTTCTATCAATTTTGTCCCTTTTTTGTCACCCATATTACTTTAATAACAAAATTTTTTTATACTCAAATCCGAAAAGACTCAAAATCTACCTCTAAAATGTATCCTCCAATTTCTCAATTCATGTATTTGACTTTAATCCTTACACTTATCTTGTTTACAAGTAGATTTAATCTCTAGATAAATTTTGTAGACCGTTAGATCTTAACTCATATCGTTCTTTATCAATTGTAAATCTCTCAAAATATTAGATTCTAATACAGAATCCTCAAAATAAAAAAAAAATAAGGCAAGACTAACTCATATAAATTCTTAATATAACATTTTTATCTTTTCATAACCCAATAATCAGTTGGGTACGCCTAAAAATTTAAAATTTATCTAGTTCTAATTTTTTTCTCCTTATCAAAACCCAAAAACAGCAAAAAGAGAAATAAGAGGGAGAGTTACATCACTTACCCAAATTTTAGAAGCCTTAAAATCACCAAATAAATTATTTTGGGATTCAGTAGTACTCAAATAAAGCTCAGCTCACACTATCGAACTTTTCACTCACAGAAGGTGTGACTTGAGAAGTCTGGAGCGAACCACAATTAGAGCTGTCAATTAGGGCTAGCCCGGCCCTAAAGGCCGGCCCTTGAAGGGTCAGGGCCTAAACGGGCTGGCCCTAATAAGCCCGATTGCATGTCAGAGTTCCATTCTTTAAGGCCCGGCCCTAGCCCTCAGGGCTAAAGGGCCGGCCCTCAGGGCCTCGGCCTATTTTTTTAAAATTATTTTTTCAATTAAAAATTATAAAAAATATATTTATAATCATAAAAAAAGTTATTATTCATAAAATTAAGTTTAAGAAAATAAATTTAAATCAATTTACACCACAACAATAAAGAAAACTAAAATATTTAGGTCTAATATCAAATAGTAACATCAAAGTGAATACCACTAAAAATTAAACTTAATAAATATTATCAGCTAAATCTTAATAAATAAATGATGGATGGATGAATGCATTTAATATGTTCATTTCTTTGAGTTATGTATTTAATCTTTTATTTTTTTATATTATAATTTTAAAAAAATTATAAACGGGCCTAAAAGGGCCGGCCCTTTTATTTTCAGGCCTAAAAGGGCCAGCCCTTTTAGGCCCGATTTACCTTTTTAAAGGTAAAATAGAAGCCCAGCCCTCAATTTTTTCGGGCCTAAAAGGGCCGGCCCTACAAGCTCGGCCCTAATTGACGGCTCTAACCACAATGCCTCCCACAGTCGCACCAACCTATAAGTGTTATAATACCCTTAAAACCAACGGTGGGCTAAGGCCCGCGCCCACGGTTAGTCTGTACTTTTTTTCAACTATTTTATTAATATTTTAAAACCTTATTGATTATATTATATTATTATCTTATATTTATTTATTTATTTTCTAAAAAATATTTATTATTTTTAAATTTTAATTTCCTTTTGTAAAATATTTAAATAATAGTATGTTAAATTGAAATATTATTTAAACACTTATTTAATCCCATCTAACTTATACATTTCCTCTTTTGTTCCCCTAAGTATGTCTAACTCCTTTTTGAGAAAACTTTCTGTGCTCAACTAATCACATGTTAAATTCCAATTACTAACAAACTTGATATCAACCCAAATGTTCCTTAAATCTTATAAATACAAATTAGAATGTTACATAATCTATTCCATTAATTTGGCCATAAATCTCCCAATGATCACAAATCAACCAAAGACTCAGATTCAATGAGAAACTACAAACCCTAATATCAAAACATAGCTAGAATGGAAGAGGGGGGATGGAAAATTTACCTTAAGTGATTCCAAGCTCTAAAACATCTTCAATGGCTGAAAAATATGTGCCCTAGCAGAGCCCTTCATTACTCCTCCAACATTCTCTCTTTCTCTATTTCTATGTTTTTTGTAACTTAAATCATAATTTTGATGTTTTGACTACGGATGATTATCCACATTATAATTCATAACCGGTTGTAGTCAAAGCCACTAATATAGGTTTTCCCTCACTATCCACAACTTCGGACGGTTATCTTCAATAAAAGACTCAACCGCAGATAGTTGTGGTCAAAGAGTGTGTTCCTCTTCCAAGAATGCTTGACCATGAACAATAGGCTCTTGTTAGGCCACATCCACAGATGGTTAAGGATAGAAACTCAAATTCACTCTTAATAAACCCTAAAACTTGCTCCACATTACTCTTATTCCATTATTAATTTGTTTAATACTCCAAATAACTCTTGATTAATTTAATTTAATCTAGGAATTATAATTTAAGATGTTACATTCCTCACTTCTAACAATTCTTTCATCTTAATAAGAAATTAAATTCATTGAGCTAATATACCATTGCACACTTTCCTATATCACACAATAATTTAGGATAACAAATAATTTATTGAAGTTTGTTTTTTTGGAATCTTGGTCCTATACACTATTAGAAAAATGAAAATCAGTGAGAGATCATCTATTCCTGTCCAAAATGGCAAATTAGCAAGGATTGTTGATTTCATGGCTTGACTTAAAATTAAAAAATAAATAATGAAAGACTAACAATCCTTCTCTAAAATAATTAGCTAGAAGAATATTAAGAAACTATCAATTTCTCTCTAGAATAATAAAATTAATGAGAAAAATAGAGAGGTATTGCTAATCCCTCTTTCAAAGAAGATAATTTGTGAGGTATTCTATCCCTCCTAATTATTGCAAAAAAAATTATTTTTTGACAATGACTTTTAATTATATATTTAATTATTTTCATTTAAAAATAAAATTTAAATTTAAAAATTAACTAAAATATTTATAATAAAATTATTTAATATTTAATATTTGATTTATTTTAAATTCATTTTAATTAATAAAATATTTTTATTAAAAATATAATACAAAGAATCATTTAAATAAAATATAAATATTTTAAAATATTAATAATTGAAAATAAAATGTAATATACATGTGGATTTTTATAATATATTATTTGACATATTTGTGTAATTAAATAACATATATTTAATTTTTTTATATAATGATTGGAGGTGTCTTTCAATTCAGCTGGCAAAGAAGAAGAGTGTAAGGCTTGGAAGATAAGAGATTAAGGGATTAAGTCTTGACCTTCATATAAACACAATGAATCTGTGACATGGCAACGAGCAGGTGATATGGTATGAGGCAAAGAATGACATGGCATGAATTATCACACAATAGTGGATGATAGGACATGAGATGTTAGGTGACATAGTGGGTGACAAGGCACAAGGTTGTAAGAGACATGTCATGAGCTAATGCACAAGTGATAAGTGATGTGGCATTAAGTGGTCATTTTTAAATATAGATATATCTAGAGAGAACTACTAGAAAAATAAAATTTAGTGAGGAAAAATCTCTCACTAAATGCCATTTTCCCTACTTAAATTGTATTTTAGCAGGGATTTTGTCTCTCACTAAATTCATAGCTAAAAAAGGCTTACTAAATTTAGTGAGGAATTATATTTTTTCTTGTTAATTAGCGAGGGATTCAGTCTCTTGCTAAATTTAGTTAGAGATTGAATCCCTTACTAATACTATTGAAATTTTAATAACTTTAGTGAATGATTAGTCCCTCGCTAAATATGCCTATATTTAAAAATAATAATGCCACATCACCTGCCATGGTTGTGTCAACTTGTGACATGTCACCAACAACTCTGTGCCTTGTCAACCACCATGTCACCTACTATCTCGTGCTCTATCACCTGTCACATGTGTGACAACTCATGACATATCACTGTCCACTTTACCATGTCATATATTCATTATGTTTGCGCTAAAGCCAAAACTTAAACCCTTGACCTCATACCTTTCAAGCTTTATGCTGTCCTTTTTTGCCATTTGAACTGAAAGGCACCTGCAATCATTATATTAGAAATTAAATATATATTATTTAACTATATAAATATATCAAATAATATATTATAAAAATACACACATATATACATATTAAATTTTAATTTCAATTATTAATATGTTAAAAATATTTATATTTTATTTAAATTATTCTTTATGTTATATTTTTAATGAAATATTATTTTATTAATGAAAATCAAGTTAAAATAAATAAAATATTAAATAATTTTATTATCAATATATTAGTTGTTTTTAAATTTAATTTTTATTTTTAAATGAAAATAATTAAATATATAATTAAAAGTCATTGTCAAAGTTTTTTTTTTACAATAATTAGCTAGGGTCAAAATTCCTCACTAAATCCCTTATTAGTTGTCTTATTTTAGATAGGGATTGGTAGTTCCTCATTATTTTTCTCGTTAATTCTCTTATTTTTAGAGAAGGATAGGTAGTTCTTCATTATTTTTCTCGCTAATTCTCTTATTTAGAGAGGGATTGGCAATCCCTCGCTATTTTCCTCGCTAATTTTAAGTCAAGATATGAAATCAACATCTTTTACTAATTTTCTCACTAATTTGATATTTTAGAGAGGAATGGACGATTCCTCACTAAATTTTCTAACTAATTTACATTTTTCTAATAGTGGAGGAATTAATGAGGAATAGAATCCCTCACTAAATTAATGAGGGAATGCATTTCTCCACTCAATTTAGTGAGCCTATTTTTTGTAAATGAATTTAACAAGGGATGAAGTCCCTGGCTAATTTTCATTTAGTGAGGGATATATGAGTCTCTTGCTAAATCAGTTTGTTCTAGTTGTGATAGAGTTTCATTATTGTGAATTCTTTTAATATTTACATTTTCATATCTAAAAAAGTTTTGCACATAGATTTTGATGATTTAACAATCTGATATCAATATTGTGGTTAAGTATGATATGTAATTTTATTGGAGAAGGGCGTAACAAGCTAATTCACAATGGTCTTAGATCCATAAATATGATAGGTCATCTTATTTTGGTGGGTAATTAAAGTTAATATCATAATACCATCTACTATTTTTACGTTAACATACATGTCTATAAACTAACGTGTTATTACACTAATAACATTAGTGTGAACTTATATTTATTTATATGTATCTTTTTTTTGTAATAAACATTTATTTATATGTATCTATAACTGAATATAATATAAAACTTATAAGCCACACCATTAATAAGTTATAAATAATTTGAATTACTTCTTGTATTCTATAAATGCATGAATCCTCATGTAATTCAAGTATATAGATGATTACAAGTCAAGAAATTTAGTAACTTATTATTTAAAGTTTGCCAATTGTATCATAACTTTCTTTGAAATTTCATGAAAGGGTTTGTGTCAAAATTGGTGATGATAATTTATTCAAAATGTTATTTTAAACAGCAGGTTATTTAACTTCTCAAAAATTAGCCATGATTGAAAGTGATATGCCAAAGAAAAATTAGCTGTCATTTAAAATAATAGATGTAATACTAAACTTCTTTTTTTTTTTTTCCTTAAGCATAATGTAAAATAAAAGAAGCGACTCGTAAAGTAACACAGATATGATCTGTATTTTATATTAATTGATGACGAGATAGCGAGAGACAAAATTTTCCGAACAGATCTTGATCTATGATCTGCATTTGACAATTGTACACAGCTATTAATTATATAAAGATGATGGAAATACGTAAGGTTTGGCCAGCAATTCGATATAACTATCATTGTTTACCTTACCAGTTCATATAAATAAATCTAATAAAAATCAAATTTTTATTGTGGATAAATTTCATTTTTCTTCGTCTGCATATATACTTTAGAACATTTAGAAGGTAATAAACAAAAATATGGACATAAGAAAAGAAAAGAGAAAGCCTTTATTGTTTGATATATAGAGTATATATATCCTTGCAGAAGAATTATGAAGTTTGAGTTGAAATTATTTGAATGTGACTTAGTTTGAGCAATTGATCAAAGACATTTTGGGTCCGTTTATTTTAGATTATTTAATAAAAAATTACTTTTTTTAAAAAAAAATCTATTTTGTAAGTTTTTATGATGTTTGTTAAAACTTTTGAAAATAATCAGAATTTGAAAACAAGTAGATTTTTAATTATTTTAAGAAGCTACTTTTTTTGATTATTTTAAGAAGCTACTTGAAAAAAAATGTAGATCTTTGATTATTTTAAAAAGCTATTTTGAGTAGCTTCTAAAAATAATCTAATGTGATAGATAAGAGAGAATGATTTAAAGAGGCAGAATACATGAAAATATCATAAAATTTTAAAATAATATAATAATAAATCATTTTTATAAAACAAAAATCAAGGAAGACATCATAAAATTTAAAAATAACTAACTAATAATTATTTTTTATCATTGTATCCAAGCATAAATTAATGTATTCTTTTTTATAAAATATCTACAAAACAAATTTTTTTTATAAAATCTCTAAATTATGTAAAAATTACTCATTTTTTAATATTAAACAAACGGACCCTTTATCTCTATTTGAATGGACGAAAAAAAAAAAAACCATTGCATAATGCTAGTCTCACTAATGCTCATCACATATTTTTATATAGCACCATATTATTCTTGAATAATCCTACACTTTTGTTGAAGTCTCGAGTCATAGCATGGTTGAAGCCTCTACTTGTTATTGAGGACAAATGGCGAGTTCTTATTAGTTTGAGAATTGTTTCTTCCATGTGACCTTGAAAGTAGTACATAAACGACTCTTTCCCTCTCAATAGAAACATACATCAAAGTCTTGTTCGTAAAAGAAGAGTCATCCTTGTTTGAACTCTTCCATCACCAATATCTGCATCACACAAAAATATGCATAACTTTATTTCTTTTGTAAAATATATAATCTTTTTCAAATTATGCATATGACAATAACAAGAAAAGAAGATAAATAATCTAATTTAGACACAACTTTAGCATTTGGTTGATTTGATAAGATTGTGTTGTCTTTCTCAACATTGAAGTGTCACGCCCCAAAAATAGAGGGTAACTGGCACGGATGTGAACCATTCTTACATTCCCGTAAGCCTCCAAGTGAATGTTTATTTCATTTTTCAAGAAAAGAACAAAATTCAATCAAATTACATGAGAATTAAAATAACTTCTTTAAATTTATTATCATAAGAAAATGTCGATGTTTTTGTAGAAATTTTGGCAGAACCTCCCCTGTAACTAGGATCTCCCAAAAATTCTATAATAAAATTTTTTACAAATAATAGTATAAATCAGGAGCGTAGCTCCTTCTAGCCAGCTACCAATATACAAACAAAAATAAGATTCATCAACAACCTATGTGAAGCATCTACTCTTTCTCTCAAATCAAAAAGACATACAAATTATATATTTACATTAAAGCAATAATACCAATCAAAATGTCCACCTATTATAGCTGTTTGTCCTTTTAGAGGTTGCTGGTGGAATCGGCGTCAGCTAACCAATCCGAGGCCAAATAATTTTTTTTCAGTGAATAGCATTCCCATGATAAAATTTTTAAAATTTAAATTGACAATCACTAATAATGGTGTCATGAAATTGAAAGTAATTCCACCAAAATTTATAAGCATGTAAGTCATAATCATATTTGTAAAATAAGAATAAATTGAAAATAATTTATGTTATCATGCTAGAAGAAGTTAATATGCTCTCATATAACTCAAAACGATACCAATTACTAGTCAAAATTAGGTAAATTTTGAAAACACATATTAATTAACATTCAAAATTTCTAAGAACTCAACAGAACAGGTTACAAACGTGAACACACAGTTCACGAGGATAAATAACCAAACGCGGCTTATGCCACGAAAACAAATGCGGGCACATCAGTCCACATGGGTAAGTAACCAAACGCAACCGAAACTACGAAATAAACATGGACACACAGCCCACGAGGGTAAGAAACCAAACGCAGCTGAAACTATGAAACAAATGTGAACACACAAACCATAAGGGTAAGTAACCAAACGCGGCTCAGGCCACTGAATCAAATGCGGGTGCGAAACCCATGAATACCAAACGTGAGAATAAAACTCACGAAACAAACTAGCTCGTATTTAACCACAACGTGCTATGGGCTAACGGAACTGCTATTAGCAGCAATGTTCTGTTTGGAGTCCTCTCAAAAATTGTTTTTCAAACATGCGAGAAAATAATTACTTCTGAAATATAATCAGCATTTCCAATGTCAAACTCACATTTATCACATTAAATTTTAATTTAAAACCTGTTAAAAATAATCTTTCATAAAATAATATACGAGCTTGCATTATCTAAATAATCAAGGATTTCAAGAGTTTAATAAACTAAATAACTCCATAAATCTTTAAAGCATATTCCTTGAGGAAATAAATGCATATATCCTCCTTTAAATGTCTCGCATCAATATCACAAAGTTTCAAAACTAATGTAATTCACAAGAACAAAATATCTCAATGAAAATTTGTTAAAAATAAAAGTACCAATAAAAATAAATTAAAGGAAATGCTATTCACTTACCTGTTGAAATTCTAGATTTTCAAAAGTATTCTTCTTTTAAGTCTTATCCGGGTCTTGTTCTTCCACACACCCTAAAAATATAAATATATACAATTTTAATAACTTTTTAATTTAAAATATTCCACAAATTCACCAATAACCAAACAAGTTACAAGTGCTCCAATGGCAACTTGCAATCTCATAATCAAATTCCTTTACAGACCTACCAATTAATTTCTAAATTAATAATTTCTATAAATATTCCAAAGTCAAGTTCAATTTCCTCTTACAAATCTATCAACAAATATCTTACAAGCACCAATATTCAAGTTGTATATCTAAGCCATTCTCTTCCAATTTCACCTCAATAACTTCTTTGCATTAGCCATTCCAAATAGAATTAATTTAACTCCAAAATTATGACCCACATGTATTTCACTACCAAGCCTTAAGTTAAATTTTCAGCTCAAATTCAAACCTTCTTCTTGCAACAAACGGACAACAACAAAATTCTTTCAAGGAACTCTATAATTTCAGCCATGAATATATATCATTATTAAGCTTTGAGATCAATTTCCAACTCAATATTGAGTTGTCCCTTCCCTAAAATAGTACGGCAACAATAGAGCAGCCCCAGTTAAATTTGTGGAAAATGCTAGTGAACCAAAAATTCTTAGATTGGTAAAATCAGCAGTTTTCTGATAAACAATTTCATAGGGAGTTTTAAACTGTAAGATCATAGATGGCATTCTATTTATCAAATATGCAGCCATCTGAACACATTCCCCCTAATATTGAATAGGTAAAGTAGATTGTGAATAAGACATCTTGAGACTTGTAAAAGACTCCTATGTTTCCTCTTAACAAACCCATTCTGCTCAGGTGTATAAGGACACATAATTTCATGTGAAATTCCTTTACTTTCAAGGAAAATTTGAAGTTTATTGTTAATGAATTCCTTTCCATTATCAGTCCTAATTCTCTTAACGTGAATAGAAAATTGATTCAAGACATATGCAACAAAATTTTTAATGTAGCCAATAGTCTCATGCTTATGTCTCAACAAAAATAGCCAAGTAGCTCTAGAAAAATCATCTACAACAGTAAGGAAGTATTGGTGTCCTTGATGTGTTGGCACCCTATAAGGTCCCCATAAATCTATGTGTAACAATTCAAAACAAAATGAAGTTTTAATAGAACTAGAAGGGAAAGGGAATTTAGTTTGTTTAGACTAAATACAAGAATTATAAAATTTATCATTCAGAAGAGAATCATCTCTTAGCAAATGTAAATGTCTCATTACAGGGAAGGAAAGATGGCTTAATCTGTAGTGCCATAGCCATTCATCAGTCAAGTCATTGGTAACAACATTTTTAGTAGCATTAGCAGCATAGTTATCAACATTCAAAAAATATAAACCCTCTATCAGCTTACCAGTCGCTTTCATCTTGCCACCTTGAAGGTCCTATAACAAACAGAGGTTAGGAAAGAAAGCAAGAAGAAAATTTTCGTCCTTTGTTAGCCTAGGAATAGAAATTAAATTAAAACATAATTCAGGTGCATATAGGATGTCTTTTAATGTTATTCCTTTTATGGTAACATTTCCTATATGAATAATTGGGACTCTCTAGCCATTGGGTTTTTTAATGTGTTTCATAGGACTTGAATATTCTTTATAGAAATCTAAAAATCCTAAATCACTCACCATGTGAGTGGTAGCACCAGAATCTAAAATCCAATGAATTTTAGGCCAAAAAAAGGAAGAATTACGTAAAGCTGTACTAGTAAGGGCGTACGCATTAGGCTCTGAATCCTTCTTCAGCAATCGAAGAATTTGTTGGTATTATTCTTGAGTGAAGGTGGGTACTACAGTTTGCTCCCCATCATGGATGTTTAGTTTTATTTCCTCAAAAGCTTTCAAGAAATCTTGTAATTTCAAAGCAGTTCTCCTCAGTATATCCTTGTTTGTGACACTGTGTACATTCCAAGGAAGGATTTCCATGTCCATGTCCTCGATTACCTTGTCCTTACCCTCTACCCACAACCATGGCACTGCCTTTAATCAGTGGAGGCTTATTTGCTCCAACTATATTCTTTTGTGCTTCATCTTCCATGATCATGCTATAAGCTTGGTTCACTGTTGGTAGTGGAGTCATTAAGAGGATCTATGATCTGGCCTGGCTATAAGAATCACTAAGCCTTATCAAAAATTGCATCAAATTTTGCTGCTGCATTACATCAACATATACTTTCGAGGCTTCACACTTGCAGGAAGGTATCACTACTAAACCAGATTGTTCCTCCCAGAGCTCCTTAAGCTTGGTAAAATAACTAGAAACAAAAAGAGACGCCTGGGTAAGAGAATTAATCTCTCGGTGAATGGAGAAAATGCATGAACTTATAACCTTGTCAAATTATTCCTTCAAGTCAATCCATACAAGATGTGCACTCTAAGAGAAGGCAATTCTACTGGCAATTTCTTTCGAGACAAAGCTCAATAGCCAAGACAGCACAACGGCATTACAATGCTCCCACTGGTTATGTAGAAAGGATCTTGCAATTCTTTCATACAATATCCATCGACTATGCCCAATTTGTGTCTACCAAGAAGAGTGATCTGTATCTCGCGACTTCAAACAGGGTAGTTCTCTGGTCTGGTGAGTATGTGGGGAACGAGCATCGTCGCCTGAGTGTCCGAGGGATGTAAATAGAGGGGATGGATAAAGTCGGTCATTGCAGCCACTGAGCCATCTTTTGGGTTGCCATTCTTCTTATCATTCCACATCCTTTTAGGTTTTTTGGCTTTGTGAGAGACAATAGGGTTTGGAAAACACGAGAGAAGTGGACGAGTGGTTACATGAAGAAGGCAGATTATACAAGGAACGCTACATTTGAGCTATAGGGGGAAGACACAGTGCATTTAAAGATTGGGCTTCTATGCTTATTCACTTCTTGAAGTCACAACCCATTTCTTGACAAACCATCAAAACCTAAAAGACTTATCCAAAGAACAAGAATTAGCACAGGTTCTAGCTTTAGATACCATGATGAGAATAGTGTATCTATAGATAACACTATAGAGTAAATGCAATATTCCAAATGAATAACACTATTTTTCATTAAACCAAATAGATACAAATATCCAGTACATATATAATTGAATTTAAGGCAAAATACAACAATACCCCCAATAATTAATAACAATGTAGATCAGTAAATAATATGAAAACATTACATATCTTCAACAATCGAGGAAAGGAAACCAAACCCTGGAACAAATGAAAGAGAAAGCATGAGGAGCAACAATGGAGGACCAACTAACGTATCAACAATGCACAGCAACAAGAAACCCACGAAAACATAAACTTACCATATTTTGAGACCCATGACAATGATCTACAACATTTGGACTGTTGAGAATGATAGGGGTTGGCTAAAAATGCTTAGTCATGGTGAAGGGGAGAGGTCTCACGAGAGGAAGAAAGACACAGATCATAAAAATGGAGGCAGGCAAAAAGTGTTTTTTTTATGGCAAACAAAAGGTTTTTAAATGAAACTATATTGCAATTATTTATATAGGCTCAGCTATATAGTCCATAGGATTGAAAAATTTTAAAATGACAAATTTATATAATGGTTACTTAAAGTAAACACAATATAGTTTTCAAGACTATGTAGCAATTATTTGTAAACAACCGATATATAATATGTGGATAAAAAAATAAGACTATAAAATGATTTTTCTTAATAATATCTATTTAGACTCAAAGACTATATAATGGTTATTTAAAATAATCGCTCTATAATTTCTTCACTACTATAGCAATGAGATTTAGTAACATGCATTTTGCAGCAATAAAAAATAAAATGCCATTAACATTGAAGTCAAAGCAAAGAGATGGCCTTTCTTATTTCAAATGCCACCGCTTATAAATTATTTTTTCATTAATAATTTTAGTAAATAATGAGAGGTGGCATTTTAAGGGTGGAGAAACTCCACCTCTTTTCTTTTTTTACTAAATTAATATTTTGTTCATAATCAAAAGCATCAGGAAATGCCACCTCTTTACTCTATCAATGATTTAATATTTTATTTTATTAAATTAAATAATTATTTTATTATATTTTATTTAATTAGTAATTTTAATTAGTATATAATATTATTTAATAAACAAATGAAGAAAGGTGGCGTTTTCAAACTCAAAAACGCCACCTCTCTTCTTTTCATTATTTAATTATTTTCTATGAGATAAAATATTATTTTATTATTATTTAATAATTAAAAAGCATAGAGGTAATATTTTCTAAGCTTGAAAATGCCACATCTCTTCTCCATTATTGATTTATTATTTTTTATCTAATTAAATAATTATTTTATCATAATTTACTTAGTTAGTAATTTTAATTAGAACATCATATTATTTAATAAATAATATATTTAATTAGCATTTATAACTAATATATATGATATTTAATAACTACATGAAGAGAGGTGGCATTTCCAAAGCTTGAAAACACCATCTCTCTTCCTTTTTATTATTTAATTATTTTTTGTACAAGATAAATATTATTTTATTATAATTTATTTAATTAGTATTAATTATTAATATATATATATATATATTATTATTTAATAATTAAAAACCAAAGAGGTGAGGTATTCTGAACTTTGAAATGCCACCTCTCTTCTTTGTTATTGATCTAGTATTTTTTTATCAAATTAAATAATTATTTTATCATAAGTTATTTAATTGATAATTTTAATTAGTATATCATATTATTTAATATGTAATAGAAGAGATGTCATCTTTGCTAAGTTTGAAAACACCGCTTCTATACTTTTTCATTAATTTAATATTTTATTTTATCATATTAAATAATTATTTTATTATAATGTATTTAATTGGTGTTAATTATTAATATATATTATTATGTTATAATTATAAAGTAGAGAGGTTGTGTTTCCTGAGCATGGAAAGGCCACATCTTTAACCTATTATTGATTTAGTATTTTGTTTATCAAATTTAATAATTATTTTATTATAATTTATTTAATTAGTAATTTTAATTAGTACATCATATTATTTGATAAATAAAAGTAGAGAGGTGTTTGCTGAGCTTGAAAATATCACCTTTACACTCTATTATTAATTTAGTATTTTTGTTTTATTAGATTAAAAATTATTTAATTATAATTTATTAATTAGTATGTATAATTAATATATAATTAAATTTAATAAATACATGAAGAGAGGTGGTGTTTCCAAAGCTTGGAAATGCCACCTCTCTTCTTTTTTATTCTTTAAGTATTTTTTTTATACAGTAAAATCTTATTTTATCATTATTTATTTAATTAATAATAATTATTAATATATATTACTATTTCATAATTAAAAAATAGAGACGTGGTGTTTCTTGAGCTTGAAATGCCACTCTCTATCCTATTATTGATTTATTATTTTATGTTATCAAATTAAATAATTATTTTATTATAATTTTAATATATCATATTACTTAATAAATAAAATTAGAGAGGTGGTTGGTTGAGGTTGAAAATGTCACCTCTATACTCTCTTATTGATTTATAATTTTTTTAGTATATTAAATAATTATTTTATTATAATTTATTCATTTAATATTTATAATTAATATATAATAATATTTAATATACAAAAGAAGAGAGTAGTAATTCCAACTTGGTAACACAACTTCTCTGCCTTTTCATTATGTAATTATTTTGTATAGGATAAAATATTATTTTATTATAATTTATTTAATTAATATTAATTATTAATATATAGTATTATCTAATAATTAAAAAGCAGAGATATAATATTTCCTAAGCTTGAAAATACCACCTCTCTTTTCTATTATTGATTTAGTATTTGTTATCAGATTAAATAAGTATTTTACCATAATTCATTTAATTGATAATTTTAATTAGTATGTCATATTATTTAATAAATAGAAGAAGAGAGGTGGTATTTGCTGAGTTTAAAAGTGTTACCTCTATACTCTATTATTAATTTAATATATTATTTTATCATAGTGGAAATCCCACCTTTCTCATTTAAATAATTTTTTAATATTTAATATTTAAAAAATAATATTGAATAATTATATATTTTAAAAATAATATTAATTAAAAAAGAATTTAATCTATAAGAGAGAGGCGGGGTTTAAGAAATGCCACCTCTCTCTTATATATTAAATTCTTTTTCAATTAATATTATTTTTAAAATATATACATATTAAATAATAAAAAATTATTTAAATGAGAGAGGTGGCATTTTTAGGTGATGAAAACGCCACCTCTCTCTTATAAATTAAATTCTTTATTAATTTATATTATTTTTAAAATATATAATTGTTAAAATTAAAGAGGTGGTGTTTCTTTTATGAAAATTGTTACTCAATCATGCTTGCAATTTTTTCATTTATTAATTTAATTTAATCTGTAGTCATTTTCATATAATTGTTAGTGACTGATAAGGGCTTCCTTTTTGTTTGATAGGTTTACATGTAATCTCTAGCAAATTACATGTAAATCATTACTAAGTCATGTTTGGGATTTTTTTACATGTAATTTCCGTAGTTGCTTTCATGTAATTCTCAATGATTGACAAGTGCTTCCTTTCTGTATGACAGGCTTACATGTAATCTATCAGAAATTACATGTAAATTATTCCTCAACCATTCTCGTAAATTTTTTTTTCTTATTGATTTATATGGAATTAATTGTCATTTTCATGTAATTATAAGGGCACTCACATTGGGTTCTTTTTATGTATTTTATTTACATATAATTGTTGTATTGATAGGTGAAGAATCAACAATTGTACATAAAAGACAACTAAATTTTCAATTTTACATATTATTATAAACAACTAAATTATGAAAGAAACAATAATAATTCCATTGGTTTTTGTATGTCATTGTGCCAAGTACAAACCAACAAAAAAATGAACCATTGGTATAGTTATAAGGATTAGGACACGAAATTAATTGACACTACACAAAAATAAAACACAACTTAAACTATATATATATATATATATATTGGCAACCACTGGGGCCAAGTTATACTTTGCCATGTAGAACACTATTTTTACACATCAACTAGCATTTTCAGATTTTTGTTAATCAAATCAATTAAAGTTCTTTTTGCTCCTTGTACAAATATTAAGATATTGAGAAGAGCAAAATCTCTCTAATTCAAGTTTGGACTTCTCTAGTAATGTCTTGGCTGTAAGTTGCTTTACTTCTATCTTTTGACTAAGTTTTCTTGCAGTGCCTACTTGCTCAACTATAATTTTTAATTAAGCTTTCTTCAGCCTCCATCATATTTGCATTGATTTCAACAAGATGAGTCTCCATCTTCTTGGTCTCCATCATCTCACAAGATGTTTGTTAGGATTCTACTCCTTGAAGTATCTCCTTGAGTCAAGAGTGGTTGACTACGCTACTAATATGTTTCACGCAAAGCATTGGTGTTGACAAATTTGTCATGAATGCTAGAAAGTATCAGCTTCTCCTCCTCATAATGCTGAATGTTCTCTTTAAGAGAAAGGTCCTTTTGAATAAAATTTTGCACTACAACTAAGGAAGGGGTAGAATTGATGAACTATCCCAAACATGTTCTGAAAATTCTTTCTAGTCAATTGGTAAAGTTTTCAATGGATCAAAAGTACCCTCTGCAGCCTTTCTTATGGACTCATCATCAACAGGATTCATGGGCTCAAGTTCAAGTAGAAGATCTTTAAGTGCACTTAATACAGTCTAGTTTTACCTATGTGCTTAGAACATTGGCCTTCTTTCATAGTAAGTGATACATTGGTGCAATTTGAAAGTGATTTTATATATTAGATAAAAAATGTAGTATTAATGATAATAGATAAAGAAGAATATAATTTAGTTTATATGAAAAACAATAATCCCCCACATCTAGATCAACAGATGTAGTGAATTCTCCCTTAGATAACCAATACTTCTATACAAAACTAAGAGGAAGCTACAATCTAATATAGCATTAATTAATGAAACATGGTGCAAGAAAGAAACTAAAATCAGTTCTCAATATCCCAAGTTTTAACACAACTTATTATTATAACCCCACATATGAAAGCAAGAGCATTTTCAAAAGTTGGAAATATGATATACTAATATGCTACTGAACACTTAAAACTTATAAATAAAGATAATAGAGCTGCTCAATCCCTTTACATATCAAATGCAATACTTTTCTTTTCAAGAGGGCATGTGACAAGTACCAAATAGAAACTATAAAAATACTTATAGATTTTAGAGGTTTAAAATTTTAAAGCTGAATATATGCATTGTACTAGTGTTGCTTTTGTTGTATTCATTTGGAGGCATCATGGAAGTCTCATGATGGTGTTTGTCATTAACTCTTTATGGGAACTATTTAACATATAAAGTAACAAAGTGCAAATAAAGAATAATTAATGGAATGTAAACCTGTTTTTGAACCTAACAATTGAGGATGGATTCAAGGAAAGGAATAATATGAAGAATATTTGATTTTGAGAGAATCAAGAAGATGCACACCACTTTCTAGTCATTCTTAACCTCATCCGACCAAGTCTTCACTTACATTGCTGATTGCTCTTCCATTGACACCATTTGTCATGGCTACACGATCATCGCTTTGTCTCTATGGTTTTCTTTGATTATCTAGTTTTCCAATGGGGTTGTCTTTATCAAAACTTGTCACTTGCAACTCACCTATACCTTAGATCGTCGATGCTCCTTTGTCAAATTCATCCCTTATCATTGACCGTTGCATAGCACTCTAAATATTTGTTGTTCTTTGAATCATGCTCAGAAAGAAAGAAGAAAGAATGGTTTTCTTTTTCAAATTTCTTTGTTTAAGACAAGGGCATTTTGGTCAGATGTTAACATTAATGATAAAAAATTAAGCTTGCATCTTTAAAGTATATTTGGTCTTTGGGACCAATTTTGATTCTACCAGGTGTTTTTGACCAATTTTCTCCAATAATTATTGATGATGATGATGATGATGATGATGATGATGATGATGATGATGATAGTCGTCATTGTTATTAATTATTAGATACGTATGGCAGTGAAATGATCCGGATCCCGTCGCTGTTGTCACACTTGAGCATACTACTGCAGGAGGGCATATTCTGGTGTACCATGTCATTAGACAAATTAATCGATTTAACATATAATTGATTTTTTTTTAAAAGAAAAAATCAACTTACAAGAATGGGTCCAAAACTCCCTCTCCCAGGCCGACGATAGTGTGGCCCAGATCATGGCCCTACCAAATTTAGCAGGCCATCACCCTTTTGCTTATTCATTTTGTACTATTTTTTGGGTCAATTTTGCATTCTTGGAGCTAAGTCCAGCTCCAATCACTATTCAGGCTTGAATATTGTGAAGAACAACAGCTAACAAAATTAAGTTACATCGACATTTTATTCATCAAATCAAATAAATGAGAAAACTTTATTCGATAACATCCACACAGGAATCAATGTTCGTGAGTATACACTGCTGACGAAGATCGAAGGCTAGCTAGCGTCACAACAACATTGTTGATAGTAACTCTGCTCACCTTCGACCCACCCAACACGAAGATCTACAATTTGAAGAAAGGGTAAATCTCATATCGCACGTTGCAGCTTCCGCCTACAACTCTGCCACCTTGTTTCCCATCACAACAATTAGGAAGTTCACCGATTGCATCATCAAGACACTTCTTGCAATCCTCGATAGAAAGGTCTCTGGTGCACTGAGTCAACCCATACACTGTCATGTTCTTCGATTCTCCAAGGTTTGCCTCTCCCGCCGCATACATGTTAGGGTTCGCATGAGCTTCCTCGGCAAGTCGGCTCAATAACTCCTTCGTTTTGTAGTTGAAAGCGTCAGGATCACTGACGTTTTGCACGTTGAACAAATACAACTTGTTTGCGTTATCAATGCGGCCAAAGAAATCTTGGTCCGAATACTTGAACAGGCAGTTGTCGTACCAGATTATGGCACCTTTGTTGTAGGAGCATCGTTTGAGGAGTCCCGTGACTGCTTCGGAGACACAAGTTTCGCAGTCTGAGGGAGAAACATCCCCACGACAAAGAGAGAGGCCGTAGGCTTTCTGGTTCTTGTTTTGGCCAATGGATGCGAGACCGAAACCAGTGAGAGGTGTTTTGTAGGTAAGAATTGTAATGAGCGTTTTCAAGTTGGAGTCGAAAGGCGTGTTGGCGGTGAAGTTTTGAGGGTTTGAACAGACATAGGAAAGAGGGTCGGCTCCGAGAGACGTTCGGAGAAGGAGGACCCAGGTTAGGAGGAGGACGGCGGAGGAGATCAGCTTATTTGAAGAAGACATATTGGAACTCAGATGATTTTTGAGTGAGGGATGATTCATAACATGATGATGAAGAGGTTATTTATAGAGAAAATCTCTGATTAAACAGGTTGACATATTCTTCTAACCATGCCGAGTCCATCTACCAAGTTTTACACGACAGGGTCAAAAGTATACGGGCTCCGTGCTGGATGTCTTGGATTATTTTATTAGTCGATGTTCTCTCTGGACTTCACCAAGCTGGACATGCAAGGCAAAAGAGCGTGTGTATTTTATGCCTTGTTGGTCAAAAACATATTATATATTTGCCTTTTATTTTTAATATAAAAATCCTATTATTCTGATACCTGGATTGATCATGTATGAATGCTTTTTTGTATAATATTTTAGATTCTCTTGATTGAAAATGGGTAAAACTTTTCAGATTATTTTCATATAGATATAATTAAATGCAAGGGTTTTTAATTTATTTCTTCATAATCAAATACATCATTAAAATTAACTAAATATCAAGAACCTTTTTAATTAACTTCTACTTTCCATCCATTTTACTTTTACCATACTTTAACTTTTTCTTTTTTTTGTCCCCCAAAAACATTCTTTCCTTTTAATATATTGATCCTTTTTATAAAAAAAAAATATTGAGAACCTTTTTTTTTGTATTCCTGTAATTTCTTTTGTTTTAATAACTTTCTTATAGTTTGAACCATTAGGTTTATTAATCCCTAAAGGTTAAAATAATCCTTGAATTTTTCTTTAAAAAATGAAATTGAGAACTTTTATATCTTTATTAAAATATTATATAATTTTATAATTAATTATATAATTTTTATAACTGATCAACGTTTATATAATTAGGTTATATTTTATATAATGTTTAAACATATAAAATTTTCATAACAAAATTTAATAAGATATAAAAATTATATTAAATCTAATTTTAATTTTTTCTTTTACGACTAAAAGTGTTGCATGAAATTTTTAATAAACTGTAAAAGTGTTTTTGCTTAAGAAAAGTCAATCATTCATTAATAATTTTAACATTTAAGAATTAACAATAGATCAAACTATACTTGATTAAAACAAAATAAATTACAAAGGATCTAATTCAAAATTTGAAAAACTATAAGAGCTTGTAGATTAATTTTTCCTATAAGTAATAGGTAATTTTTTAATTTAGAAAATACCATTCAAGTGTGAGGGTATTTGACTTGATATATGAGAAGTTTCATATTAAACTTAAAAACACACACAAATATATAAGGACCCATAAACATAAGTTTAATTGAGATTTGAGATTAGTTGTGCTGTCCTTCCCACTTAAACACTTTCATGTTCCACTATACATGGCTCATTTTTCTCATGTCCCTTGTTAAAAGAATTGCCTATTTCTTTTAGTAATGATTGGAAAGCGTGGGGAAAACTTGACATCTTTCAGTAAGAGTAAGCTTGGAATTTGAAACTTATAATTAATAAAAGATCACATTGAAAGAATTACTCTTATTTAAATTTGCAATACTCAAATATAATGCGATAATATGAGATATTAAATAATTACATGCATGATGTATGAAAAGTGCCAACTTTTTCCAGATATTGATCTTTAATAAGTTATTAAATATATGGTGCTCAAGAAAAATTCTACGTGTTAATGGTAAACTTATAATTTTCCGCCCAGAACATATGCCCAATTTCTGTGCAATTTTCAGTAAACGGAGACATGTAAAGAACACAATTAATTAAACAACCACCTTGCTCCCTCTTATTATATAGGGATAGAATATAATTAATTAATTATCAAGTGGTGACATAATAATGAATCTTTCAAAACGTCGCTCACGAGGCGAGTTCTAAATTAAACAGCTCATCACAGTTGATTCGGAATCGGGAAATTTTTTTTTTTCACCTTTTTCACTTTCACTGTATCCTTTTTTATTATCATATAATTTGTAGTTAAATCTTCACACTGTTAATATTTTATCATAAATATTACTACCTCTATTTTAAATTATAAGACACTTTTAAAAAAAATTTGATGTCCTAAAATAAAAGGCATTTTGATAAAAATATGGTTTGATTAATATTCTTTTTCGATACTACCCTTCTCATATATTCTCTCTTTTCAATATTATTGCAGCAATAAAGTATTAAATAAATGATATTTTTAAAATTTTATAATTTTTTTCAAAAAGTAAGGTTATAAAGCGTATTTAATGAGTTTTATTAGTATATGTGATTTTGTCTAAAAATATTTTATAATTTGGGACGGAAAGAGTATATTATAATTGTAGCTCAATCACCAATGCTTTATTATAATTTAATCTAATTTACTCAAATAATATAGAAAATCAATGGCTTAGGAATAGTACTACCATTTGTTTGTTTTGTTTATTTGTATGGTAAATAATAATGAATAATCTAACAAATGAATGAACTTTATTCAACAACATATATGGTGAATGATAATGCATAATCATGAATCCACGACACACGAAGTTCTATACCCTACACTTTGAAGAAAGGGTAAATCTCATATCGCACGTTGCAGCTTCCGCCTACAACTCTGCCACCTCGTTTCCCATTACAACAGTTAGGAAGTTCACCGACTAAATCATCAAGACACTTCTTGCAATCCTCGCTAGAAAGGTCTCTGGTGCACTGAGTCAACCCATACACTGTCATGTTCTTCGATTCTCCAAGGTTTGCCTCTCCCGCTGCATACATGTTAGGGTTCGCATGAGCTTCCTCGGCAAGTCGGCTCAACAACTCCTTCGTCTTATAGTTGAAAGCGTCAGGATCGCTGACGTTTTGCACGTTGAACGAGTGCAACTTGTTTGCGTTATCAATGCGGCCAAAGAAATCTTGGTCCGAATACTTGAACAGGCAGTTGTCGTACCAGATTATGGCACCTTTGTTGTAGGAGCATCGTTTGAGGAGTCCCGTGATTGCATCGGAGACACAAGTTTCGCAGTCTGAGGGAGAAACATCCCCACGACAAAGAGAGAGGCCGTAGGCTTTCTGGTTCTTGTTTTGGCCAATGGATGCGAGACCGAAACCAGTGAGAGGTGTTTTGTAGGTAAGAATTGTAATGAGCGTTTTCAAGTTGGAGTCGAAAGGCGTGTTGGCGGTGAAGTTTTGAGGGTTTGAACAGACATAGGAAAGAGGGTCGGCTCCGAGAGACGTTCGGAGAAGGAGGGCCCAGGATAGGAGGAGGACGGTGGAGGAGAGCTTTGAAGAATAAGACATATTGGAATTAGGAGGTGATGATGAGTTTTCGATAATTATGTTGATGGAGAGCTTATTTATGGTGAAAATCTCCAGTTTTGTCTTTTGAGGAAGACGAGTGAAGCAAGTTGACATGTTCTATAGAGCATGCTAAGTCTGATCAAAGACAATGTCAAAAGTAAGCTGCGTGCCTGATCTCCTGGATTATTTTATTTGCTGGCGTTCTCTGTAGCCGTATTTCATCAAGCAGCCTGTTCATTGCAAGTATGCCACCCTATTACTTCTACATATAGCTAAACACATATATGTAATTTTAAAATATGTGAGTCCCAGCTTATGTGTATGTTGTGTGTCATGAATTAACACATTCACTACTTGTATAACTAGTGTTATGAGAACCCTAACCAAACCGGCTGGTTCAACTGGTTGAACCAGGAATTGGTCATAACTCCAGTCGTGTTATAATTGAGAACTGCCCAACAAGAGAAATAATAAAGAATTAATCAAAATCGACAGATGTAATAGGTATATTGCTTGAACTGGTCTTATTACTTTTTCTTTTTTTTTTTAATTTTAATTCATATTTATAAACTACAATGTAGACATATTTATATCTAATAAGCATTAATAAATGAAAAAAAATGAACAAATATGCAAGAAGTGTGTAGAAAATGTATGTATGTATGTATGTATAAATGTATAAATGTATGTTTTTAAAAATTATAAATTGTAAATTACAAAATAAGTAACTAAATTTTGGATTAAAATGACAAAATATTGATAGATATTATCTTTTTTATTTTATATTATTTTGATTGAAATTTAAATGCTTGTTTTTATTATTATATATAATTATTTGTTTTTATTTTAATTAAGCATATATTATTAAAAAATATATTAATTTACGATCCAACTATTAGAATGTGAATCTTGATTGGTTTAATAACTGGTCTAATTTTCTTAACATTGTGCATAACCTCCAAAAATCTTGGTTTCGTTATTCTCGGGGATTAAGCTTAGGAGAAATGTATTCCTCATCAGCCAGAGAATTCTGCAATCATGCAAGGAGGTATCATCTACCCTCTAATTAAAAAAATAAAATAATTAAATAAAAACATCACTGGACAGATGCTTCGTTACATTACAGCCACAGGGGATAGAACTTGGGTGCTGCCATGTGCTGTTTAAGGTTGAAATGTCATTAGAGGGCACTAATTGAGCCCATGGACCCTGACTAGGCTTTCCTCATGTGCTGTCCAAGGTCTCCTTTCATAATGCCCTTGGAAATGGAAGAAATTAAATGAAATGAAAATAATTGCGCCAGGTGTACTTTAAAAATGGGAAAAGCTTGAAAGCAACGAGCAATATGACAAAAATATCTTTTAACGAGGGTATGATTTTTAACCATCGAATTTCACCTATGGGCCCCACAACACATGAAAACATGTTTTCTTTGTCGTTTTACATTGGAAACGATGATTCAATGAAAGAAGCCTGCCAAATAAACTCACCCATTTTCCGTTTCCAGAGGATTATGCAGAGGGCCTCCCCTGTGATATTATAGTGAATGGAATGACTGATGATGAAAACACCGTGAAGAGCTTTCTAGATGAATGAGATCAACAAGTGCCTTCACCTCCTTCCAAAGTTATTGAAGTTGGATATGCCACTGGTGGTGAGCACGACGAAAAGTCCCATATTGTGTACAACTTGCGCAAGGGGAAGAAGATTAAGGTGAAGGCAGCAGCTCATCGCATATATTTATGGCATTGTGTCATTCCTAAATGATCCTACACTTTTGTTGAAGTCTTAACTCATAGCATGGTCGATGCCTCCCTTTTAATTGGACGAATGGTGAGTTCTTGATAGTTAGAGAATTGTTTCTTCCATGTGACTATGTGGTTAGTACATACACGATTCTTTCTCACTCATCAGGAACATCCACCAAAGTCCCATTCGAAAAGGAAGAGTCATCCTTGCTTGAACTCTTTGCCAACATTCGAATCACACACAAATATGCGTAACTTTAATTTTTTTTTTTTTTGTAAAATATACAATGCTTTTCAAATTATGTATGCGACAATAATGAGAGAATAAGATAATAGATCAAGTTAGACTCACCTTTAAGTATTTTGTTGATTTGATAAGATTGTGTTGTCTTTCTCAACATTGAAGCTTGCTTAAAAGTCATGCAAACCACTTCTAATTTGTTTGCACAAGTGATTTTGTTCATATTCTGCAATGTCTATTGAAATGTTGTGTTTGAATTTTTGTATATATAGTTGAAGGCAAGAGGAGAAAAACATGAGGCACACTTTTTAATAAAGAGATAATGCTCTTAAAAATAAGGAAACTGTTAACAAAATTTTGTCAATTATGTGTGCCGTGCTGCTTGCTGGGTTTATGAAATTTGTGGGCAAAATTTTGTCAGTTCTATGCGTTATGCTGCTGAGTTTATGAAATCCATGGGCAAAATGTTCTCAATTATGTGATGTGCTGTTGAGTTATGATATTACAAATAAAACCATGATTTTCTTTTCAAACCACATGCAAAACCACTTTAAGTTAAGCTGAAAGATACATTGTTTCAAAGTAGTGTATCTATTACTTGAAGGCGAGAGGAGATAAACATGAGGCACACTTTCCAATAAAGAGATAATGGTCTTAAAAAAACTATTAGCAAAATTATGCCAATTATGTGTACTGTAATCTAGGTTTATAAAATTTGTGAGCAAAATTTTGTCAGATCTATTTGCTATGCTGCTAAATCTATGAAACCTATGGGAAAAATGTTTTCAATAACGTGTTGTGCTGTTGAGTTATGGTATTACATATGAAACTAGTATTTAAAAAAAATGCAAAATCACTTTTAGTTAAGTTGAGAGATACATTGTTTCAAAACAAGTTAAAATTGACATATGATTAATTCCCCATGCATATATTATGAGAAATCAATTAGTTGGCAAAAAATATGAGAAATTAATTACAATAATGATTATTATAATATATTTTATATTTGTACTATAAATTATAACAGAAAAAAAACATTAACAAGTCAATAATTCTAAAACAAATTTTCACAAACTGAAGTAAGATCGTAATAACAGTCGTTTTATGAAGATATATAATTATTAGAATATGAGAAATTAAGTATAATTATATGTAAAACATATTTATAATGATTTGTAAGATAAGAATTATATGCCTTTAATTTTGTGCATTGAATGAAAAATAAAAATATAAGAATCTAAAACACTAAAAAAAAAAGTACGAGGACCAATAGTAAAATTAGAACAAAATATAGGAACTCAAAGTTTCTCAAAATTTTATTTTAAATGTGTTAGCTACCTTCTCAAAAAATTGGCCATGATTGAAAGTGATATACTAGATAAAAATTAGTTGTCGCTTGAAATATTAGATGTAAGCTAAATTCCTTAATTTTTTTTTTTACGAAATGAAAAATAAAAGAAGTGTTTTGCATATCAACACGGACATGATCCCTGTGTTTATCTCATAAATTTTATTTATCTGATATTCTATGATCTACAACTGGCAATTGCACACAAATATTAATTATATGAGGAAAATGGAAATAAGTAAAGTTTGGCCAGCCAATTTGAAATAAATATCATTGTTTACATTTCTAGTTAATCTAAACAAAACTAAGAAAAATCAAACTTTTATCGCAGATAAATTTCTTTTTTCTTTTTTTGCATATATGCTTGACAACATTTAGAAGGTAAACAAATATCTGGAAATAAGAAAAGAAAACCAAAGAGAACTAGGTAGAGAGAGAGCCTTTATATTTGACACACAACATTCACAGATGAAACTAGAAGTTTGAGTTGAAATTACTTGAATGTGACTTAGTTTAAGCATTGATTGAGGTCATTCTATGCCTAGCCAAACGAAAAAAGAAAAAAAAAGGCCATGTTATGAAGCTAGCCTCATTCATGCTCATCACATATATTTATAGCACCAAGTCATTCACTAGTATAGAATTTGCCTACAGGGGACTATTTACATCAATTAATAGGCACTTTTTGTTAAAAATAGAGGCGGTAGCATTTTTGTAATATTATGATGCCATTATAGCACTTTCAACATCAGGTAAAAAAATAACTATGGTAGAAAATATTTTTAACATTGGATATAAATTAACACAATATTATAAAGGTTTAAACAAATAATAAAATTTATTATCAAACTATCAATGGTGGGTGAAAGAGCACCTGCTTTTCAAAGTTGACTTTCGATAGCGGGCGAGCGAGCATGTGTTATTGAATGTTTCCAAATTATTAAAAAAAAATAAATTCTCGCCTCTCGTCTTAATCAAAGTCGGCTCCCTCTCCAAACTCCTCAATCTTGCCACCCCTTCCCCCAAACTCTCCCTATGTTCTGGGTCCCCCCAACCAAGGTACGTAAAACCGGACCGGTCATTAAACCGGTCATGGCACTGGGTCACGGGTTAGTGGTTCAATCAGGGTTGAACCGGGGGTTGAACCGGTGGCAAACCGGACATGATTAAAATAATACAATTTAAATAAAAAGACATTAATTATAAAAACATTCAACCAAATCCAACCACTCAAAGTCTAACAATAATAAAATACTATATTTTTGGACTTAGCATGCTCTATCTCTAATTTTTTATTTTTTGACTTCAATTTTACTTTTTTTTGTTATTTTTTTTCCGAACTCAAAGCTCTGAAAAATTAAAAATGAAAAAAAAATCAAAAACGACGTCGTTTTGGGGTAAAAGTTTGAAAAAATATTAACCCGGTTAACCCAGTCAACCCACCGGGTTATCCGGGTTATACCGGGTTAAACCCGGGTTGACCGGGTTACACCGGTTCACTCCCTCACCGGGTTAAGTGCAAACCCAGACCGGACAGGGGACCGGTTCACCGGTTTCCGGGTTGACCCGGCCGGTCCGGTCCGATTTTCAATACCATGCCCCCAACTCTTCCACTCCCCCTCCATCCCCCAACCTCCGTCCCCCAACTCCTCTCTCCTCCTTCTCATTCTTCCCTCTTCTCAATCGGGCACATGTAAGCTTCCTTTGGTCAATTATTTTTTAATTTTTAATTTATATATATTAATTATTGTTTGATTTGAGTTTGACTTTTAATTTAGTTTAATCTATTTCATTTTAATTTATTATTTAATTTTATTTGATTACTTTTAATTAGTTTTTTTTTTGTATAATTGCTTGTTAGGAGTGTTGTTAATGGTTGCCTAATGCCCTAGATTATTACATATGTGATTAAATTATTGTTGTTTGAAGGAGTGGAGGTATAAAACTATTATTTTTTGCTTAAATTTATTGGAAGTCTAATTTTTAGGGAAAATTATGACAAAATTTTGTGAATTTCATTCTTTCTCCTAAATTGCTTCAAATTTATTTGTTATTGATATTGATTGTTGCTGAGAGTGCTATCAGTGGCTTCACAAGGCCATAAGTTGTTGTATATGATTATTTATTTGGTGTAAAGTTATGAATTTTCTCTCGTAAATTTTTTTAAAAGTTTTGGAGGTCTAATTTTTAAGGGGAAGACTTTGCTGAAATTTTTTTAAAATTTATTCTTTTCCCTAAATTACTTAAAATCTTAGATTAATTAGGAATTTATATTTTGAAATATTTTGAAGATAATAACATAAACTTTAGTTTTATTCTCTTTTTGGTAGTGACATATCAATTGTAGTTGGATAAATGCTAGATGAACAAGTTGTGACTATGATAATGGGGTGAAGGAGTTTTTGGAATTTGCTAAAAAATATTATTAATAATAGTAGGAGGTTCTATTATTTTTGTGTAAATTACTTGAATGAGAGGAGACTAGATATTGCCGAAATAAGAGAACCCTTGATTTGTGATGGTGTTTGCAAGAATTATACATTATAGATTTGGCATGGTGAATGATTGAAAAATCATAGTGGTACATCTCAATATGTAACATTTCAAATTTTTGATTTTTGCATTACCACAGATTAAGGATTGAATTAGTGATTTAATGTGGGATTAGAATTTTGAATAGTGAAGTATTGTATCAATTCATTTGGAATGTTATATGAGTATATATGAGTGAAAGAATGATGTCCTGAAGTAAAGCATGTACACATAGTAAGGATTACCCTCATTATGCCACATGCCATGGCAGAGGATGGCTACATCACGGCGTATAGAGAAAAGTTTTGATAAATGAGAACGTATCTAGCTCATGAAAAATAGAAGAGGGATTAAGAGAAGATAGGTCAGGTGTAGAGAAGGAGCCAAGCTCTATTAAGGTAAGCGATTTTGAGAGAAAGTATGACATTTTTGACATGATACTTATTAGGTAAGTATTGTATTGCCTTAACCTTTGATTCTACCTTATTTTTCTTAGTTTTAATTATTGAGAAATTAAATTTAGAAGTTTTAAGGAGATGATTTCTTACCCTATAGTAATAGAAAGGTCCTTTGGGACTAAACTAATACTTTGTGACTGGTTTGATTCGAAATGATAAAATTTTAAAACTATAGCCTCAAATTAATGTAATCTAGAAAAAGAGTAGTAAGAGAGAATTTGATTATGATGGAGTTAAAGCTTGTATGGAGTGGTAATCAGTTATAGTACATGTGAACGAGTATGAGTAGAGATTAGGTGTTAAATTGCTATAGTTGGTACTTTTAGTCGATGGAGTCATTGACTCTGGGTGCCTAAAGTATATAGATTCTTGTGTGATGAGTTGAATAGCAAGAGGAACTCAAATAGGGTTGTGGAACATGGGTAACCCTTTCTATTAAATAAAAGAGTTGAGGTAATTATATAATTTATTATGTTGATTAGCTATTATAACTATATAGAAGTACATGTAAAAATTGTGAATTTTATGGTTTTATGGGTTTTCATGCATGATTGAGCATTGTAAATGGTTTTAGCATGAAATTGAATTTGTGAAATGAAAGTTGACGATTTCTAGTTTTGTTTGATATATATATATATATATATATATGGTGTAAATTGTGGAATAGTAGTGAACTATGTGTGAAAGCATGATCATGGGGGGTGAGAGTTTACCTAGGATATTTGTAGATATGTGTGTGTAGAAAGGTGAGTGAATAAATTCATATGGTCAGGATGATACCATGAGACATCCAGTGCAGCATATTATAGGTTGATACCATGGGTAATTTGGTACAACACTATATTAGGAGTGTTACCATGGGATATTTGGACAGTTTGGTAACTCCCTAGTGCCAGTTAGGGTGCTATTAGGAGTCAACAACACTTCTATCACAAGTGTATGAAAAGAGGGAAACCATAGTCCGTAGGTGGGATAGATTACCTTTGGCCAAGTGTTTTTACCATCAAAAGTGTGATTAGGTCAATGAATAGTTGATCCAATAGAGCTTATGGTTTTGTGTCGGAGAGCTTTGGAGGATCGGTGGATAGATGATCATGCCAGCATGTGGAAATATGTGAAAATAATTTATATGAGATAGTTATGAGTTAAGCTATATTATGATTAATAAATATGATGTGTTTAGTTTTACTACTTTAACATGATTATTTGTGCTAATAGACATTCGATAAGCTATACTGGTTACTGAGATTTTGATCTCACCCATGGTTATTTATATTTTCAAGTTTTGGTAGTAATGGAGCAAAGGAAAAGGAAATAGGCTGAGTGCAGACTCTTTTAATAAGCCCATTGTAAGATGGTGTAATGAATATGCTTGTTAATAGTGTGGATTAGGTGTATAAGTTGCCATAGGAACAAGTGTATTACATAAACATGTGTAAAGTTGTGAATGTGTGTATGTTTGTGTGGATTTGACATCCTAGCCTTCTATGTGTTTATATGTATAAATGGTGAGAATGGCCATGTAGGCTAGTGGTTGAGTATAGGTGTTTGTGGCATGATGGTATGTGAGATGTATATGTGAAATGTGGCCTTGTATGAGAATGAAAATGAAAAGTGAGAAGTTGCCCAATTTGTGTGTTATGGGCAATTTATAGGCTAAATATGTGTATGCATGTCATATTATTTATGTAACTGGTAAATCAGGTATGTATTGTCCAAGTAGACATAGTCAAGACCTTAAAAGTGGCCAATGACTTATGGTTTCAATTGGTGATGCTTAAGTGACAAATTTTGATTTGAAATGGTCAAAATGCACTTGATTGTTCACTTTTCAAATGGGATATTGGATTTAAATGAAACTAGTGCCATTGTTTAGATTTTGAAATAAGATTTGTGTAGGCACTTGAACCACCCCAATTGGACATTAGATGTGAAAACAAAAGGTAACATGCCATAGCACCCGGTACAGAGAGTGACATTAAGGTCTCTGTGCCATATGCCAAGACACATGTGGCACGAGCCGTGGCTCATGGCCTATGTTTTGACTCAGTTAGGTTGAAATGCACATTTTTTCTTGTTTTTTTGATGTACTTTTGCATATTGCTTCTACTTTGTAGTGTTTTATAACTCAACTAATTTAAGAAATGGTTTGGAAATGTTTTACTTGGGATCCAAAACTTTTAAAATAAATGATTTTAAATTGTTTAGTGGATTGTGTGGAGAGTTGTATAGTGATGTCATTGAGGGCATTATTATACAATATGTAAAAGTTGATCATAATCTTCATAATGAAGTAGATATGGATGAAGATTAACTAGAGGACATGATTCTTAATGTTAGTGAAGATACTTTTAAATGAGCACATGTGTATGATAACTTGTGCACTATTATAGAGAAGCATTTATACTTGGGTTGTACTGGTTTCAATCTATTGTTTGGGATTTTAAAATTGGTTACCTTGAAGGCAAGAGCTAGTTGGACTGACTAAAGTTTTAAATGGTTACTAGAGTTACTTCAAATAATGTTTCTAAAAGGAAATGTACTATCAAATTGTTACTATAATGCTAAGAAGATCTTTTGCCCAATGGATATAAATTTTAAAAAGAATACACATGTCCTAATGATTGCATGTTGTACAGAAAAGAGCTGGAAGGGGAGGAGAAATGTATGAGATGTAAGGCATCATAGTACAACGAGAAGGGGCTTCTATAAGGGTGTTGTAGTATCTTCCAATTATACCAAGGTTCAAGCACTTATTTGCAAATAAATACTAATGACATGAAGAACATGAGGGGGCATGTATATGAGAGGATATCTAATAGAAAACTTTGACATCCAATCGATTCTCTTCAATAGAAAAAAATTGATCAATTGTTTCTTGAATTTGGCAATGAGCCAAGGAACCTCAGGCTTGGACTTTCTATTTATGGAATGAATCCTTATAGTAGCTTGAGCAGTATACATAGCTCATGTCTTGTTCATTTGGTGATCTATAACCTATCACCTCGAATATTGTGCATGAAATGGAAGTACATAATGCTATCTATGTTAATTTTGGACTAAAACAACTTGGAAATGACAATGATATTTAATTAAGGCCTTTGATTGAAGACTTAAGAGAATTATGGGAGGTAGGTGTGGATGTATTTAATGTAAATCGAAAGGAGAATTTTAAGTTACATGCTATGATCTTTTGTATTATGAATAACTTTCTTGCATATGGGAATTTGTTTGAGTATAGTGTCAAGATTCATAAAGCATGCATGTCCAATTTATGAAGAATGAACTTACGACCATCAACTTCAACATAAAAGGAAGATGGTCTATCTTAGCCATCGGAGGTTTCTTAGATAAGATCACCCTTATCATAAATAAAGAAAGTTTTTCATAGCCACTAGGAGCACCTTCATGTTCTGAATGCTTTGACTAGGGAGTAAGTTTATGAATGGGCACTACTACAAAAAAAAAGAAGAATAAATTATAGTTATTTTAGCCCATAATGTTAATGACTATAATTTATGAGGCTAACATTTAAAGTAACCTAATAAATGACGGTTATAAAACAGTCATTTAAAATATATTTTTTTAGCATCCAAGCTATGAGGGAAAGAATAAATGAGTGACAAACAAATGATGAGTAAAATATTTACCTGTCATTTATTCTTTCCCTTCATACCTTGGACTCCAAAAAATTATATTTTAAATGACAGGTAACTCATTTACCCATCATTTATTGTCACGATAAATGACGGGTAAAAAAATAAATGATGGTTATTAATATAACCATAATTTATTTTATTTTTTTTGGAATACGAGGGTTATTTTTTATACTAGCCTCCCTACAAAAAAAAAAATCAAAAATAGCAATAGACAACCATTCCAACATTTAAAATTTGAACATCAATAGAATTTATTGTATATATTCAATAGCAAAATTAATTGATGGAATATCTCTTATACTAATCTATCAAGTAAATAAATGTAATTTTACAAAGTAAACTAATTTCCAAGTAAACTAGCTGTAAAACTATAAACATTCTAGCTACTTTTGCTAGGTAATTCTATTGATCTTTTTTATGTGAGGTCCACACTTGAAAAATATATTGACACTATTCTTCAATTACCTCATTTATTTTCGCACTCCCAAATTCTTCAACTTAAGAATCATTATAGTATTATAATATATAAATGATCCACCACAAATTAATTTTAACACATTAAAAAGTTTTGTAATTGAAAAGTGAATATTGTTGACATACCATCTCAGGAATTATGTTCTCATTATGGATAATGATATCCTTCACGAACCTCACTACATAGAAGCCACAATTCAAGTTATTTTTCATTTGTTTTGGACATTACAAATTAAAGAACTAATGAATATGTATTAATACATTATATTTTAATTTAATAACAATTCCAATTACCTTGTTTATATACTAAGTGTAGGCTGCATCAAAATTTGTAAAGGACCTTAGAATTGATTGTTTTGTATTTCGTGGTATGACACAATCACACTAATAAAATAGTAAAAAATACGTTAGTACAGAATTTAAATAAACAAATAAGTTGTGAAATACTTTATGTACTTAAATATTAATTAACTCCAATAAAATTTGTCAATTCCCTGGTTGACCTCCAAGAGAATTGAGATAATATGTCTTTAGAGTACTACTAAATGACTCAATGGCAATCAATATCCAATGGTCCCTAATAGTATTGACAAGTGTTATAAAATTATAATTAATTGATTCAATTAAAAATAAAAAATCATTAAGATAAGTGAGAAGTATGTTACCCTTGGCAGTATGGTATTATGAATAATGTTCTTTTTCTAGCCCTTGCTTTGAAATTTTCACTTAATTTCTTTGGTTGTTCTAAAATCTTGTCCTTTTCAATTAAGGCACATGCACCTACCTCATGAGGACTAATGAAGATGAACTTCATTTAAAGATCAAAACAGACAACAGATTTTTCATATAAGCACCTTCCATAAATATTTCAAACAGATTAGTTTACATTTAAAATACTAACTATTCATATATAAAAAAAATCACCATATGTAAAAATTGAGAATAGTGAGGCTGGTCATATCATGTTAAAACATTTCATCAATAATATCAAGTGAAAGCATATCAAATCAGTTTTCACCATATATACCAGTCTCAAATGGAAGTTGTAGGACCGGAGGATTAGACCTATGAATTGTTGCATATGCCTGAAGTAAATTTTAGTATTGGCTTAGTAATTGAGGTTTTTGTTTAAGCATAGCTGTGATGGAGACTGAGACTACTTCTTTTAAGGAGAGCTTAGATTAAGGTATCATCTTTTTCTCAGACTATACATCGTTACAAGTTAGTTTTTAGACTTGGCATCCTAACTTGACTATCTTACCATCCAACAAAACTATCTATTGCTACTCCTACAATTCCTGCATCCTTAGTGGGAATAAGTAGTAGATAGTTCAAATCTTTTGGCACATAAATAGCAACTTGTACATAAGACGTAAGGAGTGGCATACTATGTAGCATGTCTTCCAACAAATTGAACACCCAGTTGATAGTAACCACATGATGATTTGGGCTGCTTATCAACAACTCACATATATTCTCACCTTATATTAGTAAGAATATACTATATTAAAGTTAGGAAAATGAAAGTAGTGAAAAATAAGTGAAATAGATTAATAATATTTTATCTAAGGAGATTTTTAATAGGTTACAATACACTGTAACTACCTTTCCTATGTGGCTAATATGAAACTCCTGCTCCTACCTCCTTATCCTTTAGTAAGGCTTTCAATCATGTCCTGTTGCCGAGATAGCTCCTCTTTTAGTATGGCAATCTCAGCGCTTGCACCTACATCTTTTGTTGACTTTATCTTTTTCTATGTTTTAAATATGTTTTTTCATACCACTAAAGAACATTAGGTGTGCCATTCTTAATCTCAACCTACGCAATATATAGTGAGAAAGTTAAGTTACTTGATTGATTATAAAAAAAATGGCAATATCAACAATGTCAATGCTAATAATGTATTTACACTTTTGTCAGCAAGCTCTTGAACATGTTCATCAAGAATGTTTCCTTCTTTATTGGTTAGAATTTTATGAAGATTTTGTGACTTGAAACTGAGCTTGCTCCTGAACGCTCTCATTTAATCTATAAATTTAAATAACGTTGAATATCAGTATAGTACATATATCCATGAAATACTAAAATTATATAATATAAATATTAACATACCATTTGTTGCTCAATTCTTGCATATCCTATGCGCCCCTTCTTGTAAGGGTATATATCTTTCTCATGCAGCTCTTTCTTTTTATTGCTTAATTCCTAAGCAAAACACATAGAATCATATCAATAAATATAAAAATATGACAATAATAAAAAATTAATTCACCATATTGTTCTTACCTAAAATTGTCCCCCGAGACATTGGGCAACAAATTCATTCTACTTGCTTGTGAAACTAATGCCCTTATCAAGTTGGAGACCTCAACACTATTTTTTTCCTAATTTTTAATGTATTTGCTCCCATAAAATATGAAAATGTCTGCATTTCCTTTCTAGGTCGTTGGATGACAAATTTCATTCAACTAGTATTAATTGCAAATGTTGTCTGTAAATCAAGACATTTAATTAGATGTTCAATCAAGTAATTTCAATTAATTGCAATGATATGAGTAAATTATTTTATCTTTACTTGCTCCTAAATATAATTCTTCATTGCTAGACTGACATTGTTCCAAAACCTAATTGTAATGTGCATAATTGCATTTGCCACAACCTTTATGTAACTGGTGAATTTATTTCTATTAGTTTTGATAGGTTGACCTTCATAATTCCATTTGACCTCATATTTTTGTCCAGCAATCCTTCTTCTATTCACTTTGACCATCAATGTCAATCCACTTATTATTTGATTTGTTTCTTATTAAATTTGTTGGTTATTTATGTCAATGCTAGGATCAACACTGTTTAGTCCACTGAGACCAACACTTTTTGAAAAGCCATTTACCTACAAAAGTAGAAAAATAAAATAAATAATAAGTAACAATATAAAAAATAAGCACATAATAAATAACTTAGAGGTTTAATTTAAATCACACAATATAAAGAAATAAAGCACATAATAAGAAATAATAGAAAATTAAATCACACAAAACAAGTAACCTACAAGTTTAAGTTATTTTTTTTCTTATATGTTCCTTATCTTTTCTCTCCTTTGCTCAACTTCTTTTACCTCTTTTCTTTGAAATCCAAATACTTTCATTGTGATCATTTCTCATATAAAAGGCTTCATCCTCAATGAAGCAATTTTCAAATGATATCCCCATAATAGATCATCTTTAACTATAAAATCATTCATATTTTTATTTATTTTATTGGTCAATAAAATAATAGACCAATTTACTTTAGTCAAATCAAGAACAAAGAACACTTGTTGAACTTGTGAAGCTAAAATAAAAAGGCACATTTTTATAACCTTCTCTATTAAGATTTACCATTAAGAACCCCAATTCATCAACTTTAAGACTATTTTTATGATCAACTCACTTACAACCAAAAGTTGGAAATTGAAACTTGATGTAATCTAATTCCTAAATATGCTCAATTATCTCCAAGTATGACATTTTTACATACAAATGATTTTTGTCTTTAGTACTAGATATATGTATTTTCTAGGTTATAAGAGTTACATCACTATTTTGTATTATGCTCCAATCATCTTGCTTTTTGGTATAGAATGTGTACTCATTAATGAGATAGCCAGTAAAGGAAAGAACTTGTTTATTTAGATCTCTTGCCAACCATTTTAATTTTCAAAAACTGAATTAGGATTGACAGTCAACTACTCTAGAATGTGCTGTTCCAACAAAACTGTAAAGCTCTTATTGTGCTTGTTTGCATACCCAAATAATCTATTAGGGTTATCCCTCTTAAGCTCGTTCATGTACATCTCTACATACTCCTCAACCTCTACAAATTTGAGTAGAACATATAAATATGATTATTCCCATAGTAAGTTTGAGATTATAACTTCTTTATTGCATATAATTCCTTCCCCATTAGTTCTACCATCATGCAGAGAAGTTGGAAGTCTAATATAGTTGACATTTGATAAGTATTCATTACAAAATTCAACTGCCTCCTCATAAATGTATTGTTTAACAATGCTACCTTTAGGCTTAATTTAATTTTTCACACACCTTTTTAGTATCCTCATGTAATGTTCAAATGGGTATATCAATCTCAAGAAAACTAGGCCACAAATTTATATCTCTCTAACTAGGGAAATAGTTAGGTGCACCATTATGTTGAAGAATGTAGGTAGAAAATATATCTCAAGTTTACACAATATTAACACAATTCAGCTTTACAATTTTAGCAATTTTATTAGGTCAATCACTTTACTACATAAAAACTTGAAGAAGAAACACTATTTTATGATTGTGGCTCAAACCATATCAAGTAAAATAGAACGTATAGCCACTAGAATAAAATTTTTCATCAATAAATGGCAATCATGCAATTTTAAACCCTTCAACTTCAAATCCTTCAATGACGTAAGGTTCTTAATATTTGAAAAGTACCCCTTTAGAACTTTAACATTAGCAAGTGACTCATAAAAAGTCTTCTTTTCTTTTCTAGACAGTGTATGAGTTGCTGCACAAAGAAATATGTGACTTTCCTTTTCTTGTGGAGCCAACTCTTCCCTCATTCCTATGGAAATCATATCAAGTCTTGCTTTAATTCCATCTTTAATCTTTCCTAGAATATAAAGTAATGAACTAATTAAACTGTCACACACATTTTTCTCAATATGTATGACATCAAGAAAATGTCTCACATATAAGGATTGCTAGTATGGTAGGTCAAAGAAAATAGATATTTTCTTCCATCCACATGTCCCAAGATGCTTTGGAAAAGGTTTGCCAAACTCAATATTTAAATTCTTCACCTTATCAAAATCAGTGGCAAAGGTGCCTTACTTTCATCTAAATTCTCATTAAAAGCTTTTTTAGGCACCGATAATAATGATCAAGATGCAACCATCTACAATATTTGAGGTAGACATTTGAGTTTCCTCTTCATAAATAGGACATTTGAGTTTCCCTTTGATATTGTACCCTGACAAATTATCATATACTAGAAAATCATTAATTGTGTCAAACAACAATGCTCTCAAATTGAACCATTCTTCCATCATATACCTGAACAACGTTCTCCCACAACAATTCCAAATCTTCAATTAAAGGAGCCAAATATATATGTGTGTGTGTGTGTCATTTCTCGGCTATTTTGGCCTTAAAATTAGAATAGATAACATCATATATTTTGTTTCATGATAAGTTGTAAATTATCAAAATAACTGGTCATGTACTGTGAGTACTACTTTGAAGCCTATATGAATTCATTCTATTAGTAGATAAAACGAGGTGAAGGTTTTTATCTTTTACTCTAAAATTAGGGTAATTGAGATCAATTTTTTTCCATTGAGAAGAGTTAGCTAGATGTTGAAGCTTCCCATCTTTGATCTGTTCATCTGCATGCCATGTCAATTTTTTTGCATCTTCTATGCTATTATACAGCCATCTAAATTTAGGTACAATAGGAAAGTACCATAAATGATGGGTTTTTTAAAAACTCATTATTTATTTCCTAACCATCACCCACCTTTCTCATATATGACCTATTTTCTTTTAACTGTCATTTTTTTAGCATCTTATATACAAATTTTTGTAATAGTGGGGTGAAAGACATAATGTTATCCTTGGTAAGACTCAAAAGAATACAAGTGCTAATAGTATATGGAAAAAATGATCTATCTTTTTTTGATCTTCCATATGGCACTTTACTCATACATCCACACCATATATTACCACTGTGAACACCGTATTTTGTCTGGACATTTTTTTTAAATTTAATAAAATAATAATAAATAGTCAAAAAATATAAAAAATAAAATTTAATCCTTTTTTAGGATTATATTTTAAAAAAATAAAAATCTTGTTTAAATCTTTTAAGATCTCTCTCTAAATTATCCCAATCATTCAAAAATATTAGGAGTTAACTTTTGAGAGTTAAATTTCTCTCCTTAAATCTTTTTTTTCATTTAAAAAAAATACATACATGCGTGTGTGTGTGTGTGTGTGTGTGTGTGTTAATTTAATCTAAAAAAATTATTAAAAGCAAAAAAAAAAAGGCTGGATGAAACACAACCCTTGTGTAGCTCACAAACACATACTTTTAGCACACACATAGGGATAGGAAATCACACATAAAAAGAAAACTAAAGGAACAGATACAGCCACAGCCCAAAAGAGATGAAGAAGACGTGCATGAAAGAAGAAGAAAGCCAAAGACACACAGAAAGACATAGAAACATAAAAGGAGAACCAAACTGCCACCAGTCAAAACATGCATGCATGCAATAGACAGAGAATGAACCTTTACCTCTGAAAAAGAGAGCACAGAGTAGGTGAAAAACTAGACACGTAAACACAGCCAGCAGAACACACAAACACATAAAGAAACCTGAGCTGCAGACGCTGAAAGAACCAGAGACACTCGGTTAAGCACATTACGTAAAAGCTGAAGGAACACACGAACACAGCAATACAGAGAGAGATAGCAGACATGAAACATAGAAGAAGCAGAAACACGAAATCACAGATTGTAGAAAAAGCTTCACAGAGAAAAATGTAGCAAGCAACCAGATACACTTTCTGCCAACAGAAGAAAAAAAACAGAGCCAGAGAAGCAAAAGCTGGATATGCACGTTACAGTACACAAAAAAATAGAAAAAGTACACACAAAACACAAAAGGAGACAGAGCAGCAAGCACACACAAAAACACAGTGACAGAAAAGCAAAACACATAGCCACTCACGCATGAGAAGAACGCTATAAAAACAGAGCAAAAAAAAAGAGAGCAGAGGGAGAAGAAAAGAGAAAGAGAGAAACAGAGAAGGAAAAGACAGAAGGGACCGAGAAGAGAAAGAGAGAGAGACCGAAGGAGTTTAAAAAAGACAGAAGTGGTGAGACAGATTTGGTACGTGCCACACACAGGTTCTTGCTTCTGAGTTTGAATTGCATATGTTTAATTTTAGTTTTTTTTAAATAATAAATAAATTTCATGATTAGATATCTATCCCACATTTTTTAGTTTTCAAATGAAAATCAATGTGATTTAATGTGATTGTCATTTTTTTCAAATGAAAAAAGAGTGTGAAAAAAAAGTCTGAGATTACAAATAATATTTTTTGCTTGCTATTATAACTAAGCTTAATTTGATTTTAGGCATAATCTCATTTCAAATAATGAAAGAATTAGTGCAATTATTAAGCAGGGTCTTTAAATATGTTTTTAGCATGAAGGGGCATATTAATATGTATAGGCATGATTTTTTTCATCTCCATTAGTCCTAAGGCCCTTCACTTGTCAATAATATTGTTACACTCATACCGTTATGGCACTTTTCATCATGATTACATGTACGATTTCAATTATTATGACGAGCCTATTTTATAAAAGGTTGAGGGAAGAGAATGCAACTCTTACCTAAATAAAAAAAATGAAATGAATAAGAGGAGATTTCTTTCTAATTATTTACTTGTCGTGTGAGATTTTTAGAATTTCTGCAGGCATTTAAAATAATCTCATACTGTGTAAATCAATAAGATTTCGCAAGTATAGAGATTTAATTTATATAAAGTACTTAAGGGTTTCAATGACCCACCATAAAAATTAACTATCTTTTTATAATTTAAATAATTTATTTAAGTTCCATATAAGATTACAAGAATTTTCGTAGGGACTTAAATTAATCACATTATCGTGTAGGATAATAAGTCCTCACAGATATAGTGATTATCAAATTTTTATAATAAATAAATAATTTTTGTAATCATATAATATACAATTTAAAAAACGTAATTAACTAAATTAATGTATTTAAATTGTAACCATATTTATCGATTATATCTTTTAGTCATATGAGATTTTTGAATCTCCGTAGACTTTTAAGATCATCGTATTATCGTATGAGTCAATAAGACTCTGCAGATATAATGATTTAGTTTTTAAAATATATATATACATATATATTATATAATTAATTAAATCAATTAATTAAATTGCTAAATTCCTTTATCGTGTGAGATTTTAGAACCTTTGCAGATATTTAGGATAATCATATTACCATATAAGCCAATAAGGCTTTGCAGGTATGTTGATTAAAATTCTTCAAAACATGCATCTACATGCTAAAAAAATTATTATTAACACTTAAAAATATACACAATAATATAAATGAATAAATTAAATGGCCAAACTCTTTTATTGTGTGAGATTTTAGAATCTTCATAGATATTTAGAATAATTGTATTACCGTATGAACCAATAAAGTTTTGCAGGTACTGCAATTAAATCTTCGATCATAAAATATAAAAATAATAATAATTTTAAACCCTTTTCTTTTCTTTAATTTGAAATTCAAAAATGGAGAAAATAATTAAAATTAAATTACCTTTTGCAATTTAAAACACACATATTAAAATTTTAGAAATTATTTTATTGCAAAATGGTGAATTATTTCTAATTAATTTCTATACAAACAAATATTTTCACCAACAAACTTTTAAGCTCGAACTACGTGGACTTTGATTCTGATCACAAGGTACGTAGGCTTCAGAGTCAGATTTTGAGTCAAGTCCATCCTCCCTGGTAAATAAATAAACATTTCTCATCTAATTTCTATTATTTTTATATCAAACACATAAATATAACAGGGATAATTAAAATAATTATAAAACTATATTAATAGAGAACAACAAATTTTAGGTAACCGTTCTCACAAATGGTTGTTGTGGGGTGCCTAACACCTTTCCCACACTCAACCAACTCTCGAACCTATTCTCTGATTATGCAGATCCCCTTTATCCTTTCATTAATCAGTTTCTTGAGATTTATTTCAAAATCTTGGTGGCGACTCCTTGTTTGATCTGGTTCCCGCCACAAAAGTTGGGACCTCCGCTCGTGTGCCGTCCGCGTTGCATTTTTCCAGGTGCGACAATTGGCGACTCCACTGGGGACAAGTTAGAGAGTCAAGCCTATATAAGTTTGTTGTGCTCAAAAATAATATGGTTTTTCTTTATTATCCCTTTAAATTTATGTGTCCCTTATTTCTTCCTTTTTTTCCCTTTTTCTCTTTCCTATTGTATTTTATAACATATTTTTAGGATAGATAACATGCAACGTACACCTTAAGATACATGACTTTTATTTATACATATCTATCTATTTGATTTGATACACAGATAAGGGTTGGGTAGCATAAATGAATGAAGTGGCAGGCTTGCATGCTCTCAACACTCACTGTGCACTTACATAATTTGACAAACACATATTTTAGGCCCTATACCCAGGTCTGTGAGTACCATAGGTTAGTAGAGGTTAGTAGTGGTTTCCCTGTGGAGTTTTTGAACTCTCGGAGGTTACCATGAATACCTCACCCAAGCTGTTACTTGCTTAATAAATTTGGTCCCTGTAGAGCTTATGTTCTCAGAGGGCTAAAATTATTAAGTAAGGTCTTCACCTTTGGGTGAGGGCATCTTAGGAGCCTTTTAGGAATATACACCTACCCTTGAGATGCATGTTTTAGACAAAAGCTAGTAGCCAACCATTCTAGTGAACGCTCGATTATGAACTTAAGTCTCCTTGAATAGGACACAGAATGAGAGTATTGATCTCTTATTGCATCATTGTCATAGCATGTCATCATAAAGTATTCGCATTTTTAAAAAAAACCACAAATTAAATAATTTCTCTAGTTATTGAGTTATTTCATTTTTAAAGTCGGGACTTTAGCCATGTGTCAGTTTTAGCTGCATATAGGCTAATTTATCCCTTTCTCCCTATAGGGCAATAAGCACATTGAGGAGAGAAGGGATTTTCTCCTTGCATATCTATCACCAAAATCAATTTTTTTAATTTTTTTCTTTTTTCAAAAATAAAATTGTAAGGCTAAACCTTCAATGTTAATCATGTAGGGGATTTAAGCCTCTCATCGACTAATTTTTTACTCCATCTCCTTATGATGCAATAAGTGTCTGGAGGAGTGGGTTTTCAAAAAAAAAAAAGAGCCAGTTAGCTTGCTAAAATTATGAGAATTGTATATTATTAACCTTTGTTTTGATTAACAGGAATCGTGAGTTATCCAGAGTCTTTGTGAAATTGGCATAAGGCATAAATGGCACTCGAAGGTAGTACAAATCTAAATCACACTAAAAAGTTATATCAGGGAAAAGGGATTAAATTATCTGTAAAAGTTGAGCAGCTGGAAACCTTAATTGAATTGAGCCGTCATATCAAAGGGAAGATTATGCAAGATTTTAAAAGGAAATATGGAAATATCTTGGATCTTCTGTCAGTCACAATACATAATGATGCAATAATAGAATTAAGCCAATATTGAGATGCCTCATTAAGGTGTTTCACATTTCAAGACTTCCAAATGGCATCGACTTTGGAAGAATATGGAGAAATTTTGAGAATGCCCCTTAAAGAAAATATGGCAGTCTATCTTTATCCTGGGTATTTACTATCTCGAGGTACAATAGCAAAAATTTTGGAAATTCCTAAGGAAAAAGTACGAATGGTTTGCCCAGGACAAGCAAAGGGAATCTCAAGAGCTGATGTAAAAGCCCACCTGAAAGTTTTGGCAGAAAAAGAGGCTTGGGTTACATTTTGCAAAGTCTTTACCTTATGCATATATAGAATAATCTTGTTTCCATCATCAATTGGCATAATTGATTTAGGAGCCATTAGTGTATTCGAAATGGTGGAGTACCATAATGTGAATCCGGTACCAGCGATCTTAGCAGAAACGTACTTGGCCTAAACTCAATGTCATAATAAAAGGAAAGGAAAGTTCAATTGTTATATTGCATTACTAGATATATGGATGCTTGGCCACTTATATGGAAAGATGCTTCCTTTCAGAAAGAAGAACGACTCAGACAGTAATCTACTTATGTCTTTTAAGGGTCAATTTGTGATTGACGAAATGAGCTACATGAATTGAAAAAGAACCTTCACAGAACTCAGAGAAAATTCCATCTTATAGAAATTAGACTGGTGGTGGAAAAAGGAGGTTATTTACCGCTGTGGTGACTTTTCGAATATGCCTTTAATGGGACCCAGAGGGTGTATCAATTATAACCCTTCCTTAGTGTTAAGGCAATTAGCCTATAAGCAAAATGTTCCTTCTAAGGAAGAGGTGCAAGAGTTACACTTTCTACATGAGGAGGACAGGACAAAGTTGTCAAACCAAAATGTTAAAGAAGCATGGCAAAAGATAGGGTACAAAGGAAAGATTAAGCTAGGGATACGTGTGGTAAACTCAAGTTCAGAATACACTATTTGGCTAAAGAGTTTGACTCAAGGAGCAAATCCTTTATTCCATCCTCAAAATCCCTTATTAGGCAATGACTTGAAAGAGATTAATGGGCAGCTAGTTGAATGTTTGAAGATAAAGGAAAATGAGTTACAAGAGCTTTCTAGCTTAGAGTCTAAGAATAAAGAAGAATTGGAAAAATGCTAAAATGAGTGCATTGAGTTACAGAGGAAGCTAGCAAAGGAAAGAGAAAGACATAACCTTAAAGAAACACCTGAGATTAAGAAATTGAAAAAGGAAAATGCCAAACTAAAAAGAGAAGTGCAAAGTAGTGATGACAAAATTCAAAGTACTAAAGCAAGACTTGTCAAAATAATCAGGGAAAACGATGCATTGAAGAAGGAATTACAAGACATTAGGCCCATCGAGGAGATGAAGCAAGAAATCAATAGGCTCACAAGACAATTAGAAAGGAAGGTGAATGAACTAGCCAAGGTGAGAGGAAGTACAGCTGAGACAGCACAGAACTTTGTTCAGAGGCTTAATCAACTGAATGAAGTCTTAGAGGAGTAGAAATCACTTTGCCTTGATTAAACATAAGAAACTAAAGAATGGATATTGAAATGTAGGCAGATAATCAATTTGGCTAATGACAAAATTCCAGAATTTGCAAGAGCATTTAAGCAAGCTGAAGGCATGGTTCTCCTAGGAGGAACCCCATCAGAGATTGTTGAATTCTTCTATTTGTACCATGAAATTGTAAAAGAACTCAATAGCGTGACAAAGTTCTAAATCTGTATTAAGATTTGAATCATTGTATGAGGATCCATATGATGCTTTGTGGTTGTGAAATTGTTGATTGATTTGTACTACCGTCATTTGCTTAAAACCTTGAATTTTGATGGGATCTAATGTCCTTCTAATTCAACAGTCAACTTTAAATTCCCTATGAAATAATAAATTTCTAGAGGAATTTAAAGGGTATCAGTGTCGTGAAACCCTTATGTCTACACAATGCTGGATATCTTACGAAACAAACATAAAGGTAAAACTTATTAAAATTAATTATTATGTTACACAGGTAAGCCAACATTATGCCTTGAAAGAAAAACTTGACTGACCAGATTCCTGCCACTCGAACATACAACATGCGATCGCATAGTCGTGCAATGGAAAATTCAAACGTGAATGAGTCAGCGGCCTTAAATGATCAGATGTCTGCAGTAGAGTCTAAAATGGCTGAAATAAGCGACATGATGAAATTGCTAACAGAGACTCTAAAAGGAAGGAGTGATGATAATCCACCATAGAATACCGTAGCAAATGAGAATGCAGCTAATAGAACAATTGAGCCAAATAGAGGACCAGATCCTAAGGTACCCACGCCAGAAAAATAAGATTCTGGGATAGGGGCCTTTAACATATCAGATGGTCCTGGGGAAGATCATGCCTACATGTTTCAAATCCCACAGTGTTACACAAAGAGAAGGAGTTGAAAGAAGAACTTGGAGAAATGAAAGATCAATTGAAGGCTCTTCAAGGATCAAACACATGGGGTTCCTTAGACTTGAAAGAATTATGCTTGACTCCAGAAATTGATGTTCCCAAGAAATTCAAGATGCCAAACTTTGATAAATATGATGGTACAAGTAACCCAATTTATCATTTGAGGGCATATTGCATAAAGATGTCCATATGGTCACAAGATGAGAAGTTTCTAATAAACTTCTTTCCCGAAAGCTTAACTAGAGCCACATTGACTTGGTACATGCAACTAGACCAAACCAAGATTAAAAGATGGAAAGACCTTATGGATGTTTTCATGAGACAATACAAGTTCAATCTTGATACTGCTCCGACTAGAGAACAATTGAAAGCGATAACTAAGAAATCATCAGAATCATTCAAAGAATATGCTCAAAGATGGAGAATAGTGGCTTCACAAGTGCAACCTCAAATGGTGAATTTTGAACTTTGCTCGTATTTCATCCGTGCATTGCCTAAGCCATTTTGCCAACACATGATGGAAACACATGTCACTAATTTTGCTGATTTAATGGCAATTGGAGAAAGGATTGACACAGACATACGAGAGGGGAAGATAGCCACTTCTCAAGCTAAAAGTAGTTCACAAAAGAACTATGACCAAAAAAAGAAAGAAGGGAATGTGAACTCTATTGAACCTGTAAGACAAGCAGCTACCAATTCTCAAGTCCCTTATCAAATAGAGGGAAGGAATTAAAGACAGCAATAATTTAGATTCAGGCCTAACAAGCATGGGCAGGATGGAGAGAGGAGAAACATCCAATCCAAGGATAGTCGCCCATGGCCTAATTTTAGATTAACAAATGCTGAATTGTATCATAAACTTTTGGCAGCCTAATTATTAGGCCCACAACCTTATAAGCTTCTTGGTCCGCCTTACCCAGCGTGGTATAATCCAAATGCTGTTTGTGAGTACCACATGAGTGCACCTCGACACTTAATAGAAGACTGTGTGACGTTTAAAAGGAATGTGCTAGACCTAGTTGATTCTAATCATATCCAGCTCAAAGAAGAGGGAAGCTTTACCATTACCACTAATCCACTTCCAAATCACGAAAAACAAGTCAACGCTATTGAAGAAGAGGATGCGGGTTTTAAAAGCTCTACAAGGATTAGGATGCCTATGAATGAGCGTTATGCTTACTTAAAGGAGTATGGCTATATGCAAGAAATGCTCCTCATGAATAATATTAATGATCAAATACCTGGATACTGTGAATATCATCAGGAGAAAATAGGCCATGACATAGAAAGTTGTGAACAGTTTAAAGAAGCTGTTAGAAAAATGATGGTGTTAGGGATTATGTCTATAAAGAAGGGAGACACTAGAGTGTACATGGTAGAGAAAAAGTGTATAGAGCTTGTCATTAATTCAAGACTAAAAGAGAAAGTCCAGGTGGTCTCTTTTGTGATCAACAAAGCCTCTGTAGATCATGTACCTTACGCAAGACAACTAACATTAACCATAAGCACGCCTCATCCTTTTCCCTATGACAGCGATCAAGCAGTCCCGTGGAGATATCAAAGCATTGTGGAGAACCACAAAAACCTAACGTTGATTGCTGAGACAAGTAATGAAATAGCAAACCCAGGGGGTATTACTCGAAGTGGAAAACCATACTTACCATCTTACATTAGGAAAATGGTAAGAGAGAAAAATGTAAATGTGGACAGGCCAAAGGAAGATAATCTTAAAGAAATGAAAAAATTAGAAGATGAGTTTTTATCGATTATAAAGCAAAGTGATTATAGCATTGTGGACCAATTGAAGAAAACTCCAGCGCGCATCTCAATATTTTCTTTGATTTTGAATTCCGAAGCACATCGCCAAGCATTGCAAGAAGTGTTTAATCAAGCTTTTTTGCAGCCTAATATAACCCCTGAGAAGGTGGCAAGTGTAATGAATGTTGTAAAATCCTCCTCTACCATTTCCTTTTCAAAAGAGGAAGTTACAAAAACTACTGTCCACCAAACCAAGGCTTTGCATATCACTTTGAAATGTAAAGGGTTCATAATCGCAAGAGTATTAATTGATGGAGGATCAGCATTAAATGTCTTGCCGCTCTCCACATTTAAATCACTATCACTAGAAGCTTCAAGTGTACACAAAAGCAATATTGTGGTAAGAGCATTTGATGGATCAAGACGAGAAGTATTAGGATCCGTTTATCTCTCCCTGGAGATAGGACCAAGCAGGTTTAAGGTGGATTTCCAACTCATGAATATAGACCCAAGCTACACAATGCTGCTAGGAAGGCCATGGATTCATTCTGCTAGGGCTGTTCCTTCTACCCTATACCAAAAAGGTTAAGTTCATTAGTGATGGGGGAATTATAACAGTTAAAAGAGAGGAGGAAATCATGGTGAGCAAACCAAGCTCACTCCCTTATATTGAGGCTGTAGAGAAAGATCATGGAGTTTCCTTTCAAAGCTTAGAGGTTGAGGGTATTTGTGACAGTACTCATAACATCAATTTCGTCATGGCTAAAATCATGACGAAGAGTGGGTTTATGCCAGGGAAAGGTTTAGGCTCTCATTTATAAGGAATTATGTGTCCAATTAAGGTTTTAGATAATTGTAATTGCCAAGGGTTAGGGTATGAGCCTACCCTAGAAGACCTGATGAAAGACAAAGCAAGTTTGGCGAAAGGCAAAAAGACCAATAAATTGGAGATTCCATACATCAAAGAATCCTTCCCTGGCCTGTCCAAGGTGATATGTGAACCAACTGTCTCAGTGATCTCTTCTAACGAAGATGTAACATGTGGAACAAGTGCCTCAATTGCAATCAATGATTCCAACGAAGTTCTGGTGAATTGGGAGTTCGAAGAGGCCAATGATGTCATTAGCTTAGAGTAATTATTTCAATTATGTTGTTCCTATTTTTTTATCCACTTTTGAGCCTAGGTTTAGGTAATAGATCTTAGGTATTCTCTAATGCAAACTTTTAATGCACGTAATTTATGAAAATGAATTTCAGTTGCATTCATGTTTATCTCTTTATTCCACCCTATCTACTTCAATATATTTTTTCCCCATTCCATTCCTGTTTCTTATTTTTATCTCATTCCATATTCATTGTCCAGGGATTTTGTTTCTTCTGATTCCATCTCTCACCTAGAGGTTAATAAACCCTTTGAAGATGATTTACTCGTTGCCACTGATATGCATGATTGTGAGTCTGATGATGAAGATGTAATCCAAACTTTTTCTAAGATGCTTGAATTGAGTGATAAGGGAATATGCCCACATGAAGAAGTGATTGAGATGGTTAATATGGGAATCGAGAAGGATCAAAGAATGCTCAAAATAGTAGATAATCTTGAAAGGGAACAAATGATTGAGTTGTTCAAAGAATTCATAGACGTGTTTGCATGGTCTTATAAAGATATGCATGGGCTAGACCCAAGCATTGCTTCTCATAAAATACCATTACTTCCTAAGGTTGAGCCTAAGAAACAAAAGTTAAGGAGAATGAATACAGGGGTGTCCTTGCAAATAAAAGAAGAAGTAATAAAGCAGTTAGAAGCGGGATTTTTAGAAGTAGTAACTTACCCACAATGGGTGACAAATATTATTCCTGTTCCTAAAAAGGATGGTCGGATTCGAATGTGTGTTGATTATCATAATTTAAATAATGCGAGCTTGAAAGATGATTTTCCATTACCCCACATTGATGTATTGGTCGATAATATTGCTCGAAGCTATCACTATTCCTTTATGGATGGTTATTCAGGGTACAATCAAATCCCTATGCATGAAAGAGATAAAGAGAAAACAACCTTTACAACCCAATGGGGAACTTGTTGTTACTGGGTGATACCTTTTGGTTTGAAAAATGCTGGGGCAACTTATCAACGAGCTATGGTAGCACTATTCCATGACATGATGCATAAAGAAATTGAAGTATATATAGATGATATGGTAGCTAAATCAACAGAAAATGAGAGTCATGTTGGAGTCCTTAAAAAGCTATTTGTGAGATTGTGCGAATATCGGCTAAGATTGAATCCTAACAAATGCATCTTTGGAGCTCTTTCTGGGAAGTTATTGGGATTTATTATGAGTTGCAAAGGGATAGAAGTAGATCCAGATAAAGTGAGGGCAATTCAAGAAATGCCATCTCCCCAAACAGAGAAAGAAGTTAAAAGTTTCTTAGGATGATTGAATTACATTGTTAGATTCATTGCCAATCTAATAGCTACTTGCGAACTGATGTTTAAGCTGTTAAAGAAAAACTACAAGGAGACATGGGATGATGATTGTCAAAAGGCCTTTGATAAAATTAAAGATTATTTGTTAAATCCCTCAATTTTGGTCCCTCCATCACCAGGTCGTCTACTAATCCTTTACTTGGCAACTTTACCTCACTCAATGGGAGCAATGCTAGGCCAACGTGATGATTTTGGAAAGAAGGAAAGAGAAATTTATTTCTTGAGCAAGAAGTTCAATGATTGTGAAGCTCGTTATCTAATGATTGAGCGAACTTGTTGTGGACTAGTATGGACAACCAGAAGGCTAAGGCAGTACATGCTTTACTACACTACCTAGCTAATCTCACGAGTGGACCCACTCAAGTACATCTTTAAGAGCTCGCACATTGCAGGTAGAGTACTAAAATGGCAAGTTGTACTATCTGAATATGATATAAAGCATATGATGCAAAAGTCAGTCAAAGGTAGTGTGATAGCAGATCACTTGGCTGATAATCCTTTAAAGGATAACCAGCCATTAGATTTTCAATTTCCTAATGAAAGCATATGCACCACAGAAGAAGGTTGTGATGATGGAAATGATGAAGAGCAAGAATGGGAAATGTATTTTGATGGAGCCGCCAACATGCATGGAAATAGGGTAGGAGCGGTGATCGTTTCACCAGAAGGAAAACAATTTCCAATGGCCATCAAATTAAAATTTGATTGTACTAACAACATAACAGAATATGAAGCTTGTGTTAATAGTCTTCGAGCAGTTATTACCCTTGGTATACAGTGTTTGAAGGTATTTGGTGATTCAGCTCTCATTATTCACCAAGTAACAGGAGAATGGAGGACAAAGGATGCAAAATTGATTCCCTATCAAAAACTCTTAACAAATTTGATTAAGCAATTTGAGGTTGTTAGCTTTCATCACTTGACTCGAGATAAAAATCATTTCGCTGATACTTTAGCCACTTTAGCAGCAATGATCCAACTTAATTGTGGAGTCATGTCCAACCTATTCAAGTAGAAGCTAGAAGCTTTCCAGCATACTGTCTGAATGTTGAAAAAGATCAAGAAGAATATCCTTAGTTCCAGGATATTAAGGATTATATCACTAAGAGATCATACCCAACTAGAATGACTGAGATGAAAAGAAAACCCTTCATCGTTTGGCTATGACATTCTTGATCAGTAAAGATGTTCTGTATAAGAGGGGTTATGATGGTACCTTACTTCGCTGTGTGAGTTCAGAAGAAGCAAAGAAAATCATGGTTGAGGTACACGAGGGCATATGTGGCACGCATATGAATGGTCACACTATGGCTAAACAGATTCAAAGGTGTGGCTACTTCTGGTTAACAATAAAGAAAGATTGCTTTGAGCATGTCAAAAAATGCCACAAATGTCAGATCTATACTAATAGGATAAATACTCCTCTAATCCCATTACATAATTTGGTATCACCCTGGCCATTCTCAATGTGGGGAATTGATATTATTGGTCCAATTAACCTAAAAGCCTTGAATGGACATCGCTTCATCCTTGTCGCGATTAACTATTTCACAAAATGGGTAGAAGCAAATTCATTTACTAGCATCACGCAAAAGACGTTCCTTAAATTCATGAAGACAAATATTTTGTGCCAATATAGGATTCCTGAAAGGATCATTACTAATAATGGTCCCAATCTCAATAGAACAGAAGTCAGAAACTTTTGCGAGAAGTTCCAAATCAAGCATCATAATTCAACCCCATATAGACCTTAAATGAATGGAGCAGTTGAAGCAGCCAATAAAAATATTAAGAAGATCATTGAAAAAATGACAGTAACTTATAAGGATTGGCATGAGATGCTTCCCTATGCTTTACATGGTTATCGTACTACTGTACGCACATCCATAGGGGTAACCCCATACTCTCTTGTTTATGGAATGGAAGCTGTCACACCCATTGAGATAGAAATACCATCCTTAAGAGTATTGGCAGAGGTAGATTTAGAAGAAAATGAATGGGTACGAACCCGATTTGAGAAACTTAACATGATTGAAGAGAAAAGGCTCACTGTAATGTGTCATGGACAATCATACCAAAAGAAAATGGCAAGAGCTTTTGATAAAAAACTTCGCCCACGGGAATTCAGTGCTGGTGATCTTGTACTCAATAAAATATTGCCTAACCAAGAAGATAATAGAGGCAAATGGGCTCTGACCTATGAGGGACCTTATGTTGTCAAACATGCCTTTTCTGGAGGAGCACTGATCCTAGCTGACATGGACGGTCAAGAGTTAGCAAAGCCATTAATGTGGATGCTGTCAAGCGTTACTTTGCTTAAATAGAAAATGAAAAAGAATGAAGCGCTCATTAGGTTGAAAACCTGTAAAGGCAACTTAAGCAAAAGTTAGAGCCAATAGAAAATGAAAAGGAAAGAATAGCTCGTTAGGTTGAAAACCTGTAAAGGCAACCTAAGCAAAAGTTAGAGCAAAGAACAAGCCAAGCAATGATAAGAAGAAGAAGAGTTCACCAAGATAAAAGGATGTCTTAGGAGAAGAAAAGGAAGACATCAGAAGTTAAGTATCTATATTTGGGAAAGTTGACTCCATCGTCTCTCACACTATGCATATCAATGGCAGGTCAGTGAAGCACTTGTTGGGGTTTTGAAAAGCTAAAGGAGAGAGATATGATTAAGTGAATCCACATATCCCATTTGCGCTTTGGGCATTTGTACTCATAAACCAAGATATTCCCATTTCTCTATGAATTTTGGCATCAGAGAAGGAATTTTTCTAGCCTTGCTCCTTTGAGACCATCTTTCTTCTTGTTTTTTTTTGTGTTATCATATTTGAATTCATATCTCATATATTATAGTAGGTTCACATTCAAGGAACAATATTTATTGATACATTTAGTTGACGTAGAATGTTAGTATCTTTATTCTTGCTTTTCGCCCTTAAGGTATCAAGATCATCGCATAGGTGTAAAATGATAATGAGAGCATGTGTGCTATCAGTATTCAATCATAATAGTTGATCTCATTAACTTGAAGGCAAGATCAAGTGATGAGAATTTAGTCATTTGAATTTTCTAAAGAGGGGCAACGGCATACTGTGATACTACACCTATTAATGAATAAAGGTTAAATAATGGACTTGGAGGTATTACCTTGTATTCAAAATGGTTTATTCAACATGCACAAAAATTTTCAAAAAGGAATATATATTAAGATAGTTGTCAACGTCAGGCCTTCCAATAATTTTTTTTTGCAATGCATTTGCACTATCTATAGATTTGCATTAGGACAAATAAACAGTCTTACCTTTTGCATTTATTACAAAACAAAAAGAAGAAGTCTCTTAAATTGAGACAAACAAAGGTTCTAACCTTTTTACATTGCAAATCATTCGTACATGGTGTATTGTACATATTTTTAGCACCTATGAAAATAAATCATACATGGCGTATTACTACATTGCATTCCTTATTATAGAAATATGCTTTATTTAGATTAGGGCAAAGAAAAATTTAAAAAAAAAAACTTGAGGAACTAAGAGGAGAATTAACAAACCCCTTGTGAGATAGAACTTATTCTCACACCCCTCAAAGCCCAGTACCGGCTGGCACAATTCTTTAAAAGCCCTATAACGGCAAGCACCCTAAAGCCCAGTACCGGCTGGCACGATTCTTTAAAGCCCTGTAACGGCAGGCACCCTAAAGCCCTATCACGATAGGCACCTCAAAGCCCAATACCGACTAGCACGATTCTTTAAAAGCCCTGTAACGGCAGGCACTCCAAAGCCTTGTCATGGCAGGCACCTCAAAGCCCAGTATTAGCTGGCACGATTCTTTAAAGCCCTGTAATGGCAGGTACCCCAAAGCCTTGTCACGCAGGCACCTTAAAGCCCAGTATTAGCTAGCACGATTCTTTAAAGCCCTGTAATGGCAGGTACCCCAAAGCCTTGTCACGGCAGGCACCTCAAAGTCCAGTACTAGCTAGCATGATTCTTTAAAGCCCTGTAACGACAGGAACCCCAAAGCCTAATACCGGCTGGCACGATTCTTTAAAGCCCTGTAATGGCAGGTACTCCAAAGCCTCATACCGACTGGCACGATTCTTTAAAAGCCCTATAACAGAAGGCACCCAGAGCCCTGTTACGGCAGGCACCCCAAAGCCTAGTATTAGCTGGCATTTTTTTAAAGCCCTGTAACGGCAGGCACCCCAAAGCCCAGTACCGACTAGCATGATTCTTTAAAAGCCCTGTAATGGCAGGCACCCTTAAAGTCCTGTAACGATAGGCACCCCAAAGCCTAGTACCGGCTGGCACAATTCTTTAAAGCTCTCTAACGAAAGGCACCCCAAAGCCCTGTTATGGCAGGCACCATAAAGCCTAGTACTGACTGGCACGATTCTTTAAAAGCCCTATAACGGTAAGCACCCAGAGCCCTATTACGGTAGGCACCCTAAAGCCCAGTATCAGCTGCACGATTCTTTAAAAACCCTGTAACGGCAAGCACCCTAAAGCCCTGTCACGGCAGGCACCTCAAAAGCTCAGTACCAACTGGCATAATTCTTTAAAAGCCCTGTCACAGCAGGCACCCTCCAAACCTTATAAAGGCAAGCATCCACCAGGTCCTTTAGAACATAGGCAATTCATCTCCATTAAGGTTTTGTTTTGTTTAATTCCCAAATCACATTTCATTTTAAATCCTTTGTTTTATTTTATTTTTTTTTTGTTTTGTTTTATTTGTTTTTGTTTTGTTTAGTTGTAGGTACCTAAGAGTCTTGCCCCTCCAAACACAATACATGTTTCTCTCTTCATTCATTTCTAAGATAAGAATATCATTTCATGAAATTCTTACTTAGAAGTCAAATGAAAAGGGGGCATCTAGTCAACATATATTTTGTTTGGATTGTTATCATTTGGTTATTTTCATTTGCATCACATTGCTAAAACAAAAAAATTAAAAGTTCAAAAAAAGTGTTTTACTGTGTTTTGTTATCCAATAGTCTTGCATTGTGTTTGAATTTTTGTCAATTGAATATTTCCATTTGTATCACATCACCTCATCACATTGCTAAATGAAAAAAAAATCAAATTAAAAAAAATCATGTTATTGTGCTTGTTACGCAATACTCTTGCATTTAATCATATCTTGTCATGTCAGGGGCAATTAGGTCTTTTCATAGGTATTGCATGGCTGACCAAAATATATGTTCTATCTTTACTTGTCACTTATGTAAGAATTCAAAAAACACTTTTTCATATACTTACATAAGAAACGAGTAAAGTGGGGCAACTGTGAACACCGTATTTTGTCCGGGCTTTTTTTTTAAATTTAATAAAATAATAATAAATAGTCAAAAAATATAAAAAAATAAAATTTAATAATTTTTTTAAGATTATATTTTCAAAAAAATAAAAATCTTGTTTAAATCTTTTAAGATCTCTCTCTAAATTATCCCAATCATTCAAAAATATTGGGAGTTAACTTTTAAGAGTTAAATTTCTCTCTTTAAATCTTTTTTTTCATTTAAAAAAAATACATAAATGCGTGTGTGTGTGTGTTAATTTAATCTAAAAAAATTATTAAAAGCAAAAACAAAGGCTGGATGAAACACAACCCTTGTGCAGCTCATGTACACACACTTTCAGCACACACACAGGGATAGGAAATCACACACAAAAAAGAAAATTAAAGGAACAGATACAGCCACAGCCCAAAAGAGATGAAGACGTGCACGAAAGAAGAAGAAAGCCAAAGACACATAGAAAGATATAAAAACGCAGAAGGAGAACCAAACTGCCACCAGCCGAAACATGCATGCATGCAACAGACAGAGAACGAACCTTTACCTCTAAAAAAGAGAGCAGAGAGTAAGTGAAAAACTGGACATGCAAACACAACCAGCAGAACACACGAACACATGAAGAAACCTGAGCTGCAGACGCAAAAAGAACCAGAGACACTCGGTTAAGGACATTACGTAGAAAGCAGAAGGAACACACGAACGCAGCAATGCAGAGAGAGACAGCGAACATAAATGCAGAAGAAGCAGAAACATGAAATCACAGATTGCAAAAAAAGCTTCATAGAGAAAAACGCAGCAAATAACTAGATACACTTTCTGCCAATAGAAGAAAAAAAAATAGAGCCAGAGAAACAAAAGCTGGATATGCACGTTACAGTACACAAAAAAAATAGAAAAAGTGCACACAAAACACAAAAGGAGATAGAGCAGCAAGCACACACAAAAACACAGTGATAGAAAAGCAAAACACATAGCCACGCACGCACGGGAAGAACGCTATAAAAATAGAGCAAAAAAAAAAGCAGAGGGAGAAGAAAAGAGAGAGAGAGAAATAGAGAAGGAAAAGACAAAAGGGGACCGAGAAGAGAAAAGAGAGAGAGGCCGAAGGAGTTTAAAAAAATAGAGGCTGGAAAAAAAAAGAGACAACACCGAGAAGAGAAGAGAAAGAGAGCACTGAGAGGGTTGAGTTTTTCTGATAAAAAATAGAGACTAAGAGGAAAAGAAGAGTCCGAGATTAAGGAGGAAATTACTGAAAATAAAACTGAAGGTTCTAGGTCAAGAAACGGTGAGACAGATTCAGGATATTGAAAGGGAGAAGACACACTACACAGGAAGAGGAGATTAAGCTGAGAAGGAGAGAGTTTTCTAAGAAAAAGATTGAGAGAGAACGCTGAGAACAAAGAACTGAGGCTGAAAAGAAAAAAAAGACAGAAGTAGTGAGACAGATTTGGTACGTGCCACACATAGGTTCTTGCTTCTGAATTTGAATTGCACATGTTTAGTTTCAGTTTGTTTTTTTTTTAAATAATAAATAAATTTCATGTTTAGATATCTGTCCCATATTTTTCAGTTTTCAAATTAAAATCAATGTGATTCAATGTGATTGTCATTTTTTTAAATGAAAAAAGAGTATGAAAAAAAAGTCTGAGATTACAAATAATAATGTTTGCTTGCTATTATAACTAAGTTTAATTTGATTTTAGGCATAATCTCATTTCAAATAATGAAAGAATTAGTGCAATTATTAAGCAGGGTCTTTAAATATGTTTTTAGCATGAAGGGGCATATTAATATGTATAGGCATGATTTTTTCATCTCCATTAGTCCTAAGGCCCTTCACTTGTCAATAATATTGTTACACTCATACCGTATGGCACTTTTCATCATGATTACATGTACAATTTCAATTCTTATGATGAGCTTATTTTATAAAAGGTTGAGGGGAGAGAATACAACTCTTACCTAAATAAAAAAAATGAAATGAATAAGAGGAGATTTCTTTCTAATTATTTACTTGTCGTGTGAGATTTTTAGAATTTTTGCAGACATTTAAAATAATCTCATATCATATAAATCAATAAGATTTCGCAGCTATAGAGATTCAATTTATATAAAGTACTCAAGGGTTTCAATAACCCACCATAAAAATTAACTATCTTTTTATAATTTAAATAATTTATTTAAGTTCTATGTAAGATTACAAGAATTTTCGTAGGGACTTAAATTAATCACATTATCGTGTAGGATAATAAGTCCTTGCAGATATAGTGATTATCAAATTTTTATAATAAATAAATGATTTTTGTAAATAATCATATAATATACAATTTAAGAAACTTAATTAACTAAATTAATGTATTTAAATTATAACCATATTTATTGATCATATCTTTTAGTTATGTGAGATTTTTGAATCTTCGTAGGCTTCTAAGATCATCGTATTATTGTATGAGTCAATAAGACTCTGCAGATATAACGATTTAGTTTTTAAAAAATATATACATATATATTATATAATTAATTAAATCAATTAATTAAATTGCTAAATTCGTTTATCGTGTGAGATTTTAGAACCCCCGCAGATATTTAGGATAATCATATTACTGTATAAGCCAATAAGACTTTGCAGGTATGTTGATTAAAATTCTTCAAAACATGTATCTACATGCTAAAAAAATTATTATTAACACTTAAAAATATACACAATAATATAAATAAATAAATTAAATGGCCAAACTCTTTTATCGTGTGAGATTTCAAAATCTCCGTAGATATTTAGAGTAATTGCATTGTCGTATGAACCAATAAGGTTTTGCAGGTACTGAAATTAAATCCTCAATCATAAAATGTAAAAATAATAATAATAATTTTAAACCCTTTTCTTTTCTTTAATTTGAAATTCAAAAATGGAGAAAATAATTAAAATTAAATTACCTTTTGCAATTTAAAACACACATATCAAAATTTCAGAAATTGTTTTATTGCAAAATGGTGAATTATTTCTAATTAATTTCTATACAAAAAAAATATTTTCACCAACAAACTTTTAAGCCCAAACTACGTGAACTTTGATCCCCATCACAAGGTACGTAAGCCTTAGAGTCAGATTCTGAGTCAAGTCCGTCCTCCCTCGTAAATAAATAAACATTTCTCATCTAATTTCTATCATTTTTATATCAAACACATAAATATAAAAGGGATAATTAAAATAATTATAAAACCATATTAATAGAGCACAATAAATTTTAGGTAACCGTTCTCACGAACGGGTGTTGTGGGGTGCCTAATACTTTCCCCACACTCAACCAACTCCCGAACCTATTCTTTAATTACGCAGATCACCCTTATCCTTCCATTAATCGATTTCCTGAGATTTACCTCAAAATCTTGGTGGCGACTCCTCATTCGATCCGGTTCCCACCGCGAAAGCCGGGACCTCTGGTCACGCGTCGTCCGCGTCGCATTTTTCTGGGTGCGACAACCACCACAATATAATAATAAAGATGTAACCCTTAAATTAATTTTAAAATGCGGGATTCTAACTTCATAAAAAATATACTAAATAAAAAGGGCCAACAGAAGCATAAATTCCAACCCATACATCAAAGAATACATAAATAATTTTCCCTAAAAACATACCATGTGTCATGGCTTGTACCACTTACGCCATAGCATGTGGTACAAAGCAATGAGCTCTAGCTCTGTGTTATACGTTGTGGCTTACACACCATGTATTGTAGTGCATGTATCAATTCTGCTGTCATAATAAAAATTCTTATACAAACTTCCAATACACACTACTTCCACATTCAATGTTCGATTGAGGTGATTCAATAGCCTACACGAAACTTATAACATAATCTATCTAATAAGATAAGTTTGGACATGATCTAATAGTTTGACCATGAATTGGATATTGAGGTGCAAAAAGTTATTTTTCTTTCTAAATCAAGCACCTTAAGTGTTCAATTTTCACACCGTGTCTCATTAGACCACTTTAGGCCTTGAATCAAGTTCAAAAGGACTTAATACATTTGATTGTCACATAATATCATATTTAACACATTTCAAAACATTTTGACCTCTCAATGCCACTTTACACACTTGTGGTCTTTCATGAGGTAATCTATTAATCACACATGCACGTTCATACTTTTTCTACTTCTATTCACTTGACTTCCATATATGGGGCTAAGCCTAACCATATAGTCAAAAATCATAATTTTACTTGACTTATACAAATAGGGCCAAGCCTTACTATTTGGTCAAGTTCCCTATGCATACACATTTCTACACAACAATGCATATATATTATCAGTGGAACAAATCATATGACATAACATATACTTTCTTGAATAGTATCTGAGCCCACCCATGTATTTACTACTATGATACACTCAACAAGATGTAGTATCAATTATGTAAGCAAGTTATCATAACTCATCAATCACACATATACACATACATATATGCATCCTAATTAGTAACCCAAACATTTATTAACATCATTATACATTCATTACACAGAAAGGTAGTTATACCACTATCAAAATGAAGCTAGTCCTTTCTCGCTTCCTTTCCCGACCTTCTTACACTCTCTTTACTAGTATACATAGGTAACAGAGTGAGACATATATCCTAGTAACTTGAATAAAAAATATCAATTAGTAAGTAAAATTAAATACAAGGGATAAAGTAGCATCGGATTCAATAAAAAACACTATAGATATGTATGCACATAATGACATGCTCATTCATCCATTATGCTTATGCACTCTTAATTCTTACTAGCAAAGCAAGCTCAATACTTGGACTAAGACTTCCAGCCTTACATGAAATAAGGCCTACTAAACCATTGTCTCAGACTAGTATTACAAATACGGGTGGTCTTTTGAGTCTTCACTAGAGAAGCACGCTCAACATCTAGACTATTAGGACTTTCTAGCCTTACATGGAGTAGGGTCACGACCCCTTACACCTAGTCTAGGGTATATTTATGGATGCATATATCCTTAGGTCCTCTTTAGTAGATCATAATCAATGTTTAAGACCTTTCAAGACTTTCTAGCCTTACACAAAATAGGGCCATAACCCCTTACCCCAGTCTAGGGCACACTTGCTGATACAAATGCACATGTCTCTTTGCATATATCCTAAGCATTACTCACGCACACACATGTATAGTTCTTTCACAATATTGCTACTCTATCATTCATAAAACATAATGCATATAACTTATATAAAATATCTGTAAATAATTTTACAAACTAATAGACAAAAGGGTTACTCTAGTTAACTTTTACCCTTTTTACTAAGGGTTACCATTCTCACATTTAACTCCTAAAGGTGTATATTTCCACAACCAACTTCTTAGGTGCTCAATCTACACAATTAAACATCTTTAGTCAATTTTTAAGCTTAACATAAAGCTCTAATCAAGCAAAGCTACTTTATCCAGTATCTATAACTATTTCAACAATACTTCTTGGGCTCACTTAGTTCATTCTCTATAGTCATTTACCCTAAGGTCACTGAAATGACCAAACTTAACTAGAATTTCCACCCTCAATAGCTTAACCATTTAGGTTAAATTGAGTCTATGCCTTTAAGGTTCAATCATTAAACTTCAAACTAATCATAAAACCTTAGTTTCTCACCCAATACCCCTTTTAAAACCTTTCTATCAAATTTTAATCTCTTAAAACTCCCTAATTTATTTTTCTACTAACCAAACTTAGAGAAATTAGGGTAAAAATATAGTATAGGGCAGTACAAAACTTACCCGACAAGTTACTAGTTGAGGCAAACTCCCAAGCTTCCACAAACTAATGCCCTAAAATAGAATTCCTCCTTTCTCCATCTCGCATGTGTTTCTCTTCCTCTCTCCCTCTATTTTACAAGTTGAACATGTTAGCTTTAAGCAAATTTTGTGTTATACACCATAGCGCATGCAGCACATGCTATGGCATATGGCATAATAAGACAAATCTCGCTGATGCTCATGTTTTATATCCTAAATCATTGTCTTATCATTCGATCTTATTAACCTATTAATTAACCAACACCACATATTAATCCACTATTTAATACCGTAATCCATCCATTAATTATAAATTCATCCTTAATTAGCAATTAGTTTTCCAGATTAAAGTTCAGGATGTTATACTCAACCTCTCATACATTATCCAAGGTTGACAAAATAAGTTTTATTGAGTGTTTACATGAAATCAAAGTTCTATCAGGGGATGAAAGAGTTGAAATTGGTAAGCTTAAAGTCTTATGATTATCATGTCTTGATACAACAATTATTACCAATGGCCATTCAAGATATATTGAAAGAAGATTTGAGGCATACAATAACTAAACTTTACTTCTTCTTCAATGTGATATGCAGTAAAGCTGTTAATCCCCTTAAATTAGATAAGTTAGAATAAGAAGCTTGTATTATCTTGTGTCAACTTGAGATACACTTTTCTCCTTCATTTTTTGACATTATGATACACTTAATAGTTTCTCTAGTGAGGGACGTAAAAATGTGTAACCCTGTCTACTTATGATGGATGTACTAATTAAGAGATACATAAAAATATTCAAAGGATATATTAAGAATCCATATCAGCCTAAAGCATCTGTTGTTTAGAAATATGTTGTCAAAGAATGCAACATCTAGATTTTTCTAATCCTATAATTAGTTGTTAATTAGGGGTAAAGTGGTAATTAGTAAAGGAATTAGAGATTTGGATGGTTAGTGATTGATTTGTGTCCTTTGCATGTTAGATAGGTAGATATAGGTAAAAAGATCACATTTCAAGTTGAAGCAAGTGTGTGTGGTGAGGATTCTCCTCATTGTGCCATTTGTCGTGGCACAAGCTATATGCACTGTGGCACATAGACCAAAAAATAACCTTTTAGGTTATGAAATTGGGGTGAATTTCAACAGGAAAAATCAAAAACATATGAAAAGGAGAAGAGAGGAAACAAGGGTTAGTTAAGGCTAGCATTTTCAGAGCATTGGAAGGAATCTCCAATTAGTAACTTATTGAGTAAGCTTCATATAATTCTTACCTTCCATTCTACCTAAATTTCTCTTAGTATGAGTTATAGAGAAATTGAATTAAGGAAATTTTAAAAGTTTGTTTCTTACTCAATAGTAATAAAAAGGTTCTCAAGAGTTAAATTAAAGCTTTGCGAATGGTTTAGAGCTGAGTGATAGAGCTTTAAACCCGTAGGCTCCATTTGGCCCTAATTCAAAAGAAAATAAGGGTAGAAATTGTGTTTAAGTGGAATGGGATTGTTTAGAATGATAGAAAGTGGTGATTGAGTGGTAATAAACCTAGAGTGGCTAAATGAAAAGGAATGAATAGATAGATATAGCTTTAAGTAGTAATTATGTGCTTTTAGCAAATTTAAACCAATTGACTAATTGTACCAATTATATGTAGATTAGCATAATTTTCACTTGTGAGTTAAGAAAGAAAGCTTGTGATGAGCTATAGTGGTAACTGAATCCATAGGTAACCTTTCTTATGATAAAAGGGTTGAGGTAATCGAATAACTTCCTTTATTTGACAACTTATTGTAACTACATCTAAGTATGCTATGTAGGGCATAAAATCATTTTAAACTGAGCATGTTTTATAGCATTGTATGTTTATTGTATGAAAAGAAACTTTAGTTAAACAAGTAAATGAAATTGTGTAATTTGATATAGAAATGTAAATATATGTTTGTATATATGAGATTGGTGATAATTGAGAACCTGTGATTGATTTGGAAAGCGTGATCATAGGAGTGAGAGTTCACTCATATAGAGATTTAGTGATAAGACCATATGACATCATTCTCCTTAGTTCTCAATGGGGTACTGTGTTGGAGAGTTGTATCTCCTTAGTGCTTTTCAAGGTGTGATGTTAGAAATTATCTCCTCAGTACTTATTGAGGTGTGGTGTTGGAGATTTGAACTGCTTCGTATTAATGTGATGTGATGTTAGAGTTAATGATACCTTATTATGTGTATTGAAAGAAACCATAATCCAGAAGTGAGATAGAACACCTTTGGTTAAGTAATTCTACCAATGAAGGTAAGCTCAAGGTTAATAAGAGTATATATTGGTCTAAGGCAACCATATAGTTTCAAGTCAAGGTGATTTGGAGGTTTGGTCAGTAGTGATCATGCTATATATGGAAAAGTGGTAAATATAATAGAAAAAGAAGTGAAATGATATATGTTGATGTGATTTAAAATGAAACATCTAATATATGCTATGTTTACTTATATATTATGCTATACTTTTATATAGTTGCATGTGGTAGTTAATAGTAGAGAGTTATTCTATTACTGAGATTTTTATCTCATCCTCGTGGTTACATTTTTACAAGACAGAGTAGTGATCAAGGCAAGGGAAAAGAGTCTGGATTGGTATAATAATGCTGTGGTTGAGAAGGTTCATGAGTTTATGTAATGAACTGAAATTTATTGTGGATATTATGTATATAAGTTTCCATAAGGATTGCATGCATGTTTTGAGCAGTGAATTAGCGAAATTGTAGTATTTTTTGTGTGATTCTTAACCCATATGTGAGAATATGTGGTGAAATAAATAACTAGACTAAGATTGTAGTTGTGAACATGTGGTATATATATAAAGTGGTGATTTTGTAGTGAAAATGGCCAAGTGAGTCAATTTATGTCAAGTTGTGAAAAATTTAAAAAGTGGAAATGAGCTGTCAAGTGGCCAAATTGTGATATATTTATGTATTACTATATAATGTGGTCAATCAGATATATTAGGTTCTTTTGGACTTAGTTTAAGGCCTATAATGGTCTAATGAGATTAAGGGATTGATTTGAGCACTTGGATGCGCAAGATTTTTAAAAAAGTGATTTTTACACCTCGGGTGTTTAAATTTTGATTGAAATATTAGATCGTGTCTAAACCTATCTCATTAGCTAGCTTATGAGATAAGTTTCGCATAGGTGCTTGAATCCCTCTGATTGGACATTGTATGTGAAAATGATGCATGCCAGAAGTTCATTATTTGTGCTGTCAAATGACAGCAACAAAATTGGACCTATGCACCACAATGCATGACATGTCAAGTTGAGATGCATGACATAAAAAACATCTGGGCTTATGGTTTTGTGCCATATGCTACGATGCAGGTCTTGTGTACTGCAATGTATGGCCTTTAATTTGATCCAATTTCTTTATATTTGATGCATGCAATGATTGATATGACTACATTTGAGTTATTTCCATTGCAAATTGCTCAAATGTAATATAGTTTTGATGATTTTGCAAAATGAGTCTTAAACCTAAGCTTTTCAAATAAAGTATTTGATTACTGTTAGGTGTTTGTAAAGTGATGATTTTGCTAATCCTTCTTAATAGTGAGTGGATATTGAGAAAGGTTACAAAGAAGCTATGAAATTTTATTCTAATTACCTGTCTAATATAAAACACTTGGGCTTCCTAAATCTCATGAGGAGAGGAGGCAATTAGGTTAAGGCACATGTGGGGTATTATTAGCATGGATTATGATGAAGTGCAAGAAGTATGTCTATATATCCTAAATAATATTGATAAAGTTTGAGGTTACATAAATACACATGAAGAACTTCTAAGGATAGAATGCAATCGATTGAGAATGACTGAACAAAGGTTCTTGAAAGAGTATAATAAGACTTTTGTAGATTGGTTCAAACAAAAAGTCTTAAATGAAGATAACATTTCTAAAACTATTAAATGGTTAGTAAAGGGTCTTAATTTAGATATGATATGCTAGACTGCATACAATATTAATGGGTATTCCTTTTATATAAAGTCTTTTGATGAGAAGAGTATTGTGCAAAATAGTGGAGTTATGATAGTGGCTGAAGCTATCCATTTCTCAAGTAAGAAAGATAAGAATCCAAAATTGGCATCTATGCCTTATTTTAGGATTATTGAAGAGATTTAGGAGGTTGACTATACAAAATTTAGAGTTCTTGTTTTCAAATGTAAATGGGTTAACATCAATGGTGTTCAAGACGATAAGTTAGAATTTATATTAGTTGATCTTAAAAGATTAACTTATGGGGAGAAACCATTTATTTTGCAAACGAACCAAAACATGTTTTCTATGTCACCAATCTGGCAACAAAAGTTAGTCAATAACTCTTGAAAGAAAAAGGTTAATTGATAGTAATGACAAGAATAAAACAAGCTTTGATATTTCTGAAACTCTTACCTTATCATCAAAACTACCCAATTTGAATGTAGATGAGTTAGATGAAGAACATACCACATGAAGTGATCAATATGAAGGGATATGGGAGAATATCCATATATGAATTTGATTTTGAAATTAATGTTAGTTTTCTAATTTTAAATTTTGTTTTATTTATAATTTTTATGTTTTATTTATTTTTGTATTGTTTGAATTATGTTTTATTTACAATTCTTTATGTTTTATTTTTAGGAATATGGAGAGAATCAGAGCAGACCTACTAACAGTACTCAGAGTCAACTCGATCAGAGCCAACCTACTATAGAAGTTACTTCAAGCCAGCCTACCATAGAGATTACTCAAAGCTAGTTGACTGTAGAGATTGCTCATAACAGTGATAGTGATCCTAATTAGAGCCAGTTAGTTAGGAGGGGTAGACAGGGTACGCGATTGAGAGATCTGACCTTGAGTAGGACTATTGGCTATAGATTACCAATCCAGTTTGATCGGTGGTGGAAACCACATGAGCCAAATAAGGCCAAGTTTGTTAGCTACCTTAGGCAACTATCATGTAACAAGCCTAATATATTATTTAGAGATTGGCTTGGTGTGCTAGAATGTGTAAAGGAACAGATTTGGGAAAGCATTCAGGTATATCATCATAAAGTTATTAATATTTGTGATTATTATGTGTAAACGACTAACTATTATTAATTGTAGCTCACCTACGATGTTCCCAATCATCAAGCATGTTGGAGACAACTACTAATATATTATGGAGAATGTTGAAGATGTTTCAAGATTGACCTTGAAAGGAAATTTATCCATGTTTAGTTGAAAGAGGGTCAGCCTCTTCCTAATCCTCTTGAGACATATCAATTTCTAGATAAACATACTTGGCAAGAATTTTGTAGGATTTGAACTTCTGAAAAAGCTATGGTTAATTGAGTTCTATTTATGATTTAATTTTAGTAGATTGTATTAATTTGTTAATTTCTTATTAATTAACAAGAGAAAGGAGCAAAAGGTAAGAAATTGCTCAGAGAAATGAATGCATCCACAAAATGTCTTGTGGGGGTTATGATCAAGTTGATGGTATCTTAATGGATGAGAAGTTGAAGAAGGGAGTAGAAAAAGCTAAATTCGATCCTTCTACCCTTTTATGCCCACCATCACCTATCTCTTGTGAGGATAAATAGAGGTATGGTCATCAATACAGGACAGGAAGCTATACAAGTGAGAAGGCATGCGAAATTGCTAAAAGGATTGTACGTAACATTTAATTCTTTAATTTTTTTATTCAATTATTCATATTTTTGTTGTGATTTTTTTTATTATATGAGGCTTTTAAGGAATAGTAATCTCAAGGATCTTTTACTCTAAAGGATAAAAATGACATCTTGGCGATTGCTACAGGCAAACCAAAACATCTAGGGCACATTAAATGTGTTAGATTTGGCATGGGAATCAGAGATTACTTTGAAGCACTTGAATGCCCTAGCAACTTGTGTAACATCTTAAAAAATTTAAGACCCTAGTTTAATTTAAAATAAAATATTTATAATTAAATTAAAAGTAGTAATAATTTGATAAAGGTCTCTAGAGTTTAAATTTTACTCAATAAAACTTTAGTTTTATTTTATTTTTAATAATGGGAAAAATTACTAAAATTGACCCAAGCTTTTGTGTTATAATAAGAAATGTTAGGCCTTTCCTTGTAATTTTTCCTAAAATAGTTAGATCAATTTTTTAAAAGGGAAACATATGCAAAAACAAGAAACCAAAAGCAAAGGAAAATAAATGCAAGAGTAAGGACGAGAGAGCAAAAGGAAGAAGAGAAGGATTTAGACTCAGATTTAGAAGGCTTTGCGGCTATTATAAAGTCAGCTACATGATAGGTAAACTACTTACTTTAGTCATTTTCCTTCCATTTTAGTTTTCTTGAATTTTTAGAAGAGGTAAATTTTGAATTTTGATCCCAAAGGCTTTATTCTTATAAGCTTTAGTTTATTTGGGTCCTTGGATGATTCTTTTGAGTTTCTATATAGTACTCTAATATTTTAAGTAGGTAATTGAAAAAAAAGGGAGTTTAAGGCAAAAACTAAACCCTAAGGGATTGGGTTTTTCTCTTTAATGGTTAAGCCTATTGATTTAGTTATAATTATGCTATTGAATCTAATGAAATTTAAATTAAGCTTTAGTTTTCATTATAAGAGCAAATTATAAAAGTTGGTAACACTAAGTGAAGGTTTTTGGTTGATTAAAAATTATATAATTTTGAAATTGGCCTAATGGTGGCTAATAAATGGTTTTGGTGGTTAAGTGATATTATGTGAATAGTTGGTTTATATATAGACCATTGGGATGGATTATAGCTCATTGATCCAAGTTGTGTGGTTTGAGTTATAGTCTTCTTTTATGCTATTTGGCATGATAAGTGATGTGAATCACTTATCTGTTGTAGAAATTGTTGGTAAAATTTGTTCGAAAGTTAAGGGACAAGCCATGTCATATTTTTGGTATAAGGGGAAACTCTTTTGGTATAAAAGGGTTGAGGTAATAGGGAAATTTATATTTCTTATTGCTTTATTTAGCTATTTTTCAATAAATATTACTAGCTATCATGCATTACATGTTTTAAATGATTAATTGCAATTAATTGTGTTTTATAAGGACTTATGGGACACTACTTGGATAATAGTACATGCATATTTTCTATTTGTTTAACAATAATATTTTTATGAAAACGAGGTAGTTTGCATGCATAGAGAATAGAAGTTGTACTTAAGGAAATATAACTGGGTTAGGTACCTTAAATAGGCTAAGAAATCGCTTAAGGGAGGAGTGATATATGCTATACTACCTTAGAGTATTGAAGTAGTCAATACTCGAGAAAGGAAGATAAGAGTAAAAGGAATGATCTCGATAAGAGTTTACTAATGGGGAGGTATGGACTTATGATATTCTATGGCATACTACCAATACTTAGTGTTGGCTTTCATATTGTGGGCTCAGTATACTAATGTGATTAGTGGATTGAGTATTGATACCTTTCAATAGGGTAGGATATCCAACATATGAAGTGTGAGGTTGAGTGCCTAGGCCAAGGTAGCCTTCATATGGAGAGTAAGTCAGGTTGGCTCTAGGAAGGAATTAACTTTAACTGCTTAGGATTCACGTCAAAGAAGCATAGGCAGTTAGGTAGATTTGATCATGCCTTAGATTATGTTTTGTGCCTATGGAGGTACAAGTAGGTATAGGGTTTTCTTGTGAGCTAAAGAGTGCTGAAGACATTCTGTTAGTCAGGAAAGGTCATATTGGCCTTTGTCTTGCATTCATGCATTTTAAATGATTAAATTATATGTTATGTTTAATCTATTATTCATTTATTCAACTATGGCTTACTTTATAATAATAAATGTAGATTTCTCTATTACTAAAAATGTGATTGTCTCACCCCCTTTTTATAATATTTATAGGTCTACGCGAATGATCCAGTAGTAGATAGGGAAAACGAGTAGAGCTAGGATTGTTTGTGGATTGTAAAGAATTGTAACCCTTTTTTTTTAGCAAATTTATTGTAATGTATTTAGGATTAACTGCCAGTAGAACGTGATTATATATATGTGTGTTAATATGTGTAGATTGCATGGCTTTGTGTGAATTTTTATCTACTTGTAGACTTGTGACTAGAAAACTTAGTTATGGTGTGTAGTTTTGATGGATTCATTTGGTAGACTAAGTTTTAACTACAAGCAAATATTTATTTTAGTATATATGTGATTCTACAAGCAAATGCAAAGTAGTTGCATTGCGAATGATGTGCTATGGGCAAACATACACCTTGGATAGAGAGAGTAGGTGTGTGGGCCCCATAGAGATCTCTGATCCAAGTGAAAATGATTATCATGTGTATTTATATAAGTATATGGTGTTTGAATTAGTTTTTGCCTACTTTTGTGTGATTTGTGAATTTTAGGGGCTCAGGATCCATTTTAAGAAATGACAACCAGGTGATAAAATTTTAATATAAGAGGTTTTTCTATCATTTGAATGTTCTATTAGGTATTCATAGTCTTACTTGACGTGTTCAAAGTATTCCTACAAATTTGTGATGCTTAAGATAAAATTTGGACAATTTTGAAAATGATTTTTACTAAAAATCTACACTTTTACATCCAGGTGTTCAAATTTCAATCCGACTATTGGATTTTCCTAAAATTTAGGTCACAAGTAAAACCTTTCATAATCTTTATGTGGGCTTTGGAATCACCTCAATTACACATTGAACAGAGAAATGATACACTCCAAAAGTTGGTTCAGAGGTGCTGTCATGACAGCAACAGTGGTTGAAGTTGCAACATGCATAAATTTCAATCCATTTATTGAATCTTTTCAAAATTTATTATACTAGTATTACTCTTTGAATGTGATGTGCGGGCTCTGGAATCACTCCGATCGGGGTTGAATGATGAAATGGTGCACTCCGGAAGTTAGTCTGAATGTGCTATCATAATAACAAAAATGCCAAACTTTTAATGTGTCCAAATTTAAATTTGTCTATTGAATCTTTGTGAAATTTGAAACACTACTAATACTCATTAAAAGTGACATGTGAGCTTTAAAATCACATCAATTGGAGGCCAGATGGTAAATTGGCACCTCCTAAAATTTTACCAGGAGAGCTATCATGACAATAACTAATTGCCCTTGTTTGCCCAATTTGCTTCCGTACATAGAATAGTAATCACTCAAACTTTTCTAAGAGGCTTTAAATGTTTATCTTACTATTATATAGATTGTTTGGTAATTTAAATGGCTTATTTTCTAAGTTAGTTTTATGATCAACTCCTTAACTACACTTAGTTTCTTGAGTTATGGTGTGCTTTTGTTCACACTTGAGGCAAGTGGTGGATGTTGTTATTAAAGAGGAGCTAGAAACTGTAAAGACAAATATAAGGCAACAAGAAATGAAGGATGCTGAAACTTTATTTGAAGATCACTTGGAAGCCTGCTTGGAAGCTTGGCTTGCAAAAATGAAAGAGGAGATGATGACCTTTATGTCCTTATGACAAGAGACAACTATTGAAGCACTTATATACAGTCTCCTAGATTTCACAGTATGAAATGGAGTAATGTTCCTAGACGTATGTTAGAAGGTCTTCAGTAGGATACTGGTGAATTATGTGAGCTATATTTAGATGATCCTGATAATTGCTTGGTCACTCTTGGCAGCATTCACACTTTGGGACAAATCATCCACCATATGCTAATGCAATAAGATCAAGTGAAAGTGGTGGTAGAAGATGTTAAAGTAGTAGAGGCACTCATCCCATTCCCTACTGATGAGGTCAAAACCGTGTCTAAAGCTGTTGGCACTGTTATCATGTGGCCTAAGAGACTTGTGATTGCGGTTCAAGCCGTGGTACATTTTATTAAATATTTCATGCATTTTATTAAATATTTCTTTCTTATCATGAACTCAAGGATCCTACGTGGATCGAGCCAAGGTAAGTGAAACTGACACCTTATTAACTTATTCAATTATTAAGATTTATTACCAATTGCTTATATATATTTTTATATAGAGTCGTAGAAAACCACAGAAGACTAGTTTGTGTGGCTTATATGTGATAAGACACATGATCGACATCATCACATTGGGAATGACTTAATTTACAAATGAGGTAAATATATTTTTAAAAAGCTAATTTTATTGTAATTTCAATTAGTTAGTTAATGTTTTAATTGCAATTTTAGAATTTAATTTAGACATTTGACATTGTGGATCCATTCTTTAAGGTAGAGGTTGATGACATTCTTACACAATGGGCATAATATTTTATGGATGGTATGTGAGGTTTAGGTAATTTTTTAGGAAATTGTGTAGACCATTTGAGTTTTTATTGAAATTTATATTATTTATATGCGCTGGAACTAGCTAGTTGATGATAAATTGTATAAAACATTTTCATTTAAAGGAATTAGGGAAATAAGTAGAAACATAATTACTTTTTAAAAAAATCACTTTTAACAGAGGTTAAGACAATAACTGCTATTAAAATCCACTTTTAATAGTGGTTATTACTATACCTGCTATTAAAAGTAGGACTTTTAATAGCAGTTGTTATGATACTTGTTGTTAAAAGTCACTTTTTTTAAAAAAAATTAAAGCATAGAACTTTCAACAGTTGTTAAAGATTGCTATTGAGAGTCCCATACTTTTAACATCCCTTGAAATAATAGCAGTTCTGTAACCACTATTAAAAGTGTTCTTTTTTCACTGTTAAAAGGCTATCTTGTAATAGTGATTCCTAAATGATCCTACACCTTTGTTAAAGTCTCGAGTCATAGCATGGTTGATGCCTCCCCTTTTAATTGAGGATGAATGGTGAGTTCTTGTTAGTTAGAGAATTGTTTCTTCCATATGACCTTGTGGGTAGTACATACACAACTCTTTCCCAACCATTAGGAACATCTACTAATGTCCCATTCAAAAAGAAAGAGTCATCCTTGTTTGAAATCTTCCTTCGCCAACATATAGTTCACATACAAATATGCATAACTTTACTTTTTTTTATAATATATAATGCTTTTCAAATTATGTACAACAATAACAAGAAAATAAGATAAAGAAACTAAGTTAGACTCACCTTTTATTATTTTGTAGATTTGATAAGATTGTGTTGTCTTTCTCAATGTTGAAGCTTGCTTAAAAGTCATGCAAACCACTTCTAATTTGTTTGCACAAATGATTTTGCTCATATTCTGAAATGTATATTAAAATGATGTGATTGAATTTTTGTATACATAGTTGAAGGCAAGAGGAGAAAACATTAGGCACACTTTGCAATAAAGACATAGTGGTCCTAAAAAAAATGTTAACAAAATTATGTCAATTATGTGTACTGTGCTTTTAGGTTTATGAAATTTGTGGGCAAAGTTTTGTCAGTTCTATGCATTGTGCTGATGAGTTTATGAAATCCATGGGAAAAATGTTTTCAATTATGTGTTGTGCTATTGAGTTATGGTATTATAAATAAAACCATGATTTTCCTTTAAAACCATGTGCAAAACCACTTTTAGTTAAGCTGAAAGATACACTTTTTCAAAACAAGTTAAAGGTGATATATGATTAATTCCCCATATATATATATTATGAGAAATTAATTTGTTAGCAAAAATATGAGAAAGTAATTACCATAATGATTATTATAATAGATTTTATATTTTCATTATAAATTATTACAAAAAAAATTAAAAAGTCAATAATTCTTGTAATATAGTTGAAGGCAAGATTTTATAATAGATTGAATTTTTGTAAATACAATTGAAGGCAAGAGGAGAAAAACATGAGGCACAGTTTGCAATAAAGACATAGTGGTCATAAAAAAAACTATTAACAAAATGATATCAATTATGTGTACTGTGCTTCTAGGTTTATGAAATTTCTGGACAAAGTTTTGTCAATTCTATATGATATGTTACTAAGTTTATGAAATCCATGGGCAAAATGTTTTCAATGATGTGTTTTGCTGTTGAGTTATGGTATTACAAATAGAACCATGATTTTCTTTTAAAACCATATGCAAAACCAATTTTAGTTAAGTTGAAAGATACACTATTTCAAAACAAGTTAAAAGTGACAAATGATTAATTCCCCATACATATATTATGGGAAATTAATTAGTTCACAGAAATATGAGAAATTAATTACCATAATGATTATTATAATAGATTTTATGTTTTTAGTATAAATTATTGTAGAAAACACATTAAAAAGTTAATAACTTTGTAAAAAAAATATCTACAAACTAAAGTAATATTGTAATAATAGCATTTTTTTATGAAAATATATAATTATTAGAATATGAGATATTAAATATAATTATATGAAACACATGTTTATAATTATTTGTAAGATTGATCTACAAGATAAGTGTAATACCCTTACTAACATTACCATTACCAGATTTTGCTATCAAAAGATAGTTTCTGGTACTAACTTTAGACATGCACCAATTTAGCATCCGATTTAACATTACCATTGGGTGATTCAAGCACCCACATAAAGGTTGTTTTAAAATCTAATCAATGACACTAGTTTTGATTAAATCTGATATTCCATTAAAGTTGAACACTCAAGTGCATTTGACTATTTTATGTCAAAATTTTCCACTTGGGCATTGCCAATTTGAAATCATATGTCATTGGCCATTTCTAAGGCCTTGATTATATCCAAATGGATAATACACACCTGATTGAACCATTATATATACAATATAATACATATACATATATTTGGCCAGTAAACTGCCTATATCACACACTTGGGCAAATTCTCATTTTTCATTTACTTTCCACAAGTCTAGCCAAACTTTACACATGACATACACAATCATTTCTACACATATACCTACTCATCTACTAGCCCATACAGTCATTTCCATCATATATGTAACATCCTAAGTTTTCCCATTAGTAATTATTAGTGTTTTCAAGGGTAGTTTGGTCAATTTACATAAATTGTTGATTTAGCAAGGTTTATAGGAGATTAATATAGTTTTTAAATCCTTGGACAATCTTAGAAGAGGGATAGGTTGATGTTCAAGTGGGCCATAGCATAGAAGAGAGTTTAAAATTTTATGAGATTTTTTGTGCCATGCATCGTAGTGGGCGTGTCAATACGTCGCGATGCACGTGCAAAATCTGTACTTATCATACGCAAAAAACAGATCAAAAATAGATGGAAGAAAGAGGGATATTGAGAGAGTAATGGAGAAGAGCTTGTGGTCTACTAGGGCACAATCCATAGGCTACTTCAGAGGCATTTGGAGCACGAATCACCGTTGGGTAAGTTGCATATTCCCACTTCTCCCTCATTATGCAAAAAATCTGGACACTTAGGGCAATGGGGGCTTTAATTTTTGTTCTTTTAGGTTTAGACCGAACCCATTAGTTTATTTAAAGTCTTGAGGAGTTAAATCAAACCTTTAACCTTAAATTTATGAGTTTTGTGGTGATTATGAATTTTTGGAAAGGGTTTGGACAAACCTTAAGTATAATTTATAGATTTTAAGACAATGTGGGACGTTGGTTAGAAAATTTAGTGTGTTGGAATGTTTAATAGGATGGTTAGAGTATTTAGGAATGGTTGATGTTATGAGAAAAAGAAATTAAGTGTTATACGCACTTAAAACCTAGTGAATTTGGGGTTAACTAGAGTGATAATTGATGATTGTCACTTGATTGTGTAGATTGAGCATTGCTTGAACTTTATTGTGCGTATTAAACATGTGGAGCTAATGTTGAGCCATGATAACCCTTTTGTGTGACAAAGGGTTGAGGTAACCATATAGTTTATTGTATTTATTAATTATTATAACTGTGTAGAAGTAAATACAAATGATAAAGTTGTGGTTTTGAAGAGTTTTGTGCATAATTTGATATTGTAAATGATTTTAGCATGAAAATTAATTTGTAAAAGGTTATTGATTTTAATTGATATGTATATACTATTTATATAAGTTTGTGATGTGGAAATGTGAAGAAAAGTAGTGAAAATTGTGAAAGAGCATGATCATAGGGGGTGGGAGTTCACCCGAGATATGTGGAGATATATATATGTGGAGATATATGAGTGAAAAAACCATATGGTCGGGCTAGTACTATGGGACATCCATTGCAACATTATATGGGACTATTACTATGGGATATTTGAGTAGTCTAGCAACTTTCTAGTACCTATTAGGGCATGGTTAAGAGTCAATGACGCCTATATCACAACTGTGTGAAGAGGAAAAAACTATAGGTGGGTTAAATTACCTTTGGCCAAGTGTTTCTACTACCGAAAGTGTGCTTAAGTCAATAAGTAGTTGATCCAGGAGAGCCTATAGTTTCATGTCAAGGAATATTGGAGGTTTGGGGGTTAGATGATCATGCTAGTATGAAATTGTGTGAAATTGTTGTGAAAAGATGCACTTATCTCATAAATTTGATATACTTGAAGTTACATTACTTTTAATACTTTAACATGGTTATTTGTGGTGATAAGCATTTGATGAACTATATTAGTTATTAAGATGTTTATCTCACTCCGTGGTTATATTTTATAGGTAAGGACTCTAGTAAGGGGAAGGGAAAAGAAGGAGTGTTTGAAGAGTAAAGAGCATATTTGCATAGCTCTTCCCTTTTCCCTTTTTGGGTATTGTAACAAATATTATCAATATATAATGCTAACTTAGGTACATGACATTATTTTGGATATCACTTTTATGGATTTGTCATATGTGTACATATCTTGGTCTAAGGATAATGTGTGGATTATGTGTGTGTATTGGGTCAAGCTACATTTATAAGTGATGAATTTGAAATGAATTATGTGCCTAAAATGACCAAGTTGATGTGTTTACTAAATACAATCCACCCTCTTGTGTTATGACCAAATGGGGTTTGGTGGTCATTTTGAGCGTGACTACTTATTTGTATGATATGAATGAATTATTATGTTATGTGTGGTCCATTTGAGGTGGTTAAGGTGTCTTTGGGGCAAATGGCATTTGGTATTGTAAGTTGCACACCTTTATATGTGTTTTGTTATAAAAACAAACCATTTTAGATTCAAGTGTTTATCTTTTTAATAGATAATTTTTTGAGTAAGAAACCAGCGCCATTAGCTAGAGGGCTCAAAGAGCTTCGTGTAGATACTTGAATCGACCAAATCGAACATCGGATGGTGAAACGGCTTGCTCTAGAAATTCAAAGGGCAATCATAACAACAATCTGCTATCATAACAGTAGGTGCATGCCATGGCGTGTGGTTGTTACACTGCGACGCATAAGGCCTTTGAGGGACATATCCCTCTACGCCATCCACCATGATGGACGAACCAGAATTTGCAGAAGAATGGTGTTTTCGCTTAATTTTGATGTGGTTTGTTTTCTATGCTTTCGTATTTGTTTTAAATTGATTTTTAACCATGGTTTAAGCTCGAACAATATTTTTAAAAGAGTTTTCTTGGGATTTCAATGTTTTAAACTAATTATCTTTAAACCATTGAGTTGTAGTAACTTCTTCAGGGGATGTTATTTAATCCTAATGTATGAGTGTTATCCTGATAATGTCAAAGTGGACATTACAACATACACACATATACACACAATGGGCTAGGATACCAAAATCACATGTTCTCAAACATTTGCAACTATACAAATACTCATGCATTCTTTTTCCTATGGCAACTTATACACATATTCCATACTATTAGCAAACACGTTCATTACACCATCTTACAATGGGCTTTCAGGAGAAATATCAACTATTGGCCCAATTCCTTTCCCCTTGCACCATTAATAACAGAACCTAAAAATATAAATAACCACAGGTGAGATGAAAATATTAGTAACCAATATAGCTCATTTAATGTTCATCAACACAAATAACCATGTAAAGTAAATAAAATCAAAGAATAGTATATATATTTATCATAACAGCTTTTCTCTTTATAAAATCTTTTGCTCATATTTTTACACATTAGCATGATCATCCATCCATTGATCCTCCAAAACTCCCCGACACAAAAACCATAAGCTCTTTTAGCTCAATCACTTATTGATTCGAGCACACTTTTCATGGTAGAAACACCTAGCTAAAGGCAATTTGACTTACCTATAGATTATTGTTTTTTCTCATTTTACATACTTGTGATAAAGGCATTATTGACTCCTAACCGTACCTAACGGGCACTAGATAATTGCTAAACTACTTAAATGTCCTATGGTAATAGTCTTAATATAATGTTGTATCAAATTACCCATAATACTAGCTCATAAAATGCTACACCAGATGTCTTATGGTGCTAGCCTGACCATATGATTTGTTCACTCACATCTCATACACACATATTCCTACACATTCTGGGTAAACTCTCACCCCTTATGGTCATGCTTTTCACAAATTCATCTTAATTCCATACTTTGTACTATATACCTATATATATACATAACATAGATATATATATATATATTAAATAAAGCCTGAAGTCACCAAACTTTCATTTCACAAATCAATTTTATGCTAAACTTGTTTACATTGCTAAATCATGCAAAAAAAACTCAGAACGATGAGTGTACAGTTATATATTTACTTTTATACAGTTATAATAGCTAATAAACATAACCATATATGGTTATTTTAACCCTTTTGTCTAATAAAAAGGGTTATCTGTGTCCCAAAACCTTACTCAAACTTCTTCTTGCTACTTCAACATGTCACACACAAGAATCAACACAATTAAGGTACCTAGAGTTAATTGTTAACTAAAAGTACCCATTACATCAATTAAGTATCTAATCGCTATCATTTCCTTTACTTGTGTCCATTCCATGTTCTACACCCAATCTCTATTTAATTTGGGCATTAACACCCCTATTATCAAATTTTCCCCATTACTCTCTCTTTAAATTAGGTTAATTTGGGCCTATAGCTTCAAAGCTTTATCATTTTAACTCAAACTAGTCACAAAAGTCTAGTTTAGTCCAAGAAAACCTTTCAATTACTATAGGATAAGAAATTAACTCCTTAAAACTTCTAAATTCAATTTCTCAATAGTTTAAGCTAAGAGAAAATAGAGAAGAACCGAAGGTTAAGGCAATATAAGACTTACCCGATAAGTAACAGGTCAGAAACATCGTCCTTGCTCCTAAAACTTGTTGTCCTAACATAGTTCCCCCTTCTCTCACTCTCCCACACTCTCTTTTCTGTTTCTTTCCTATTTCTCACAAGCAAGACACATTCTTATTGAACAAATTTTTGCACCATGATAGTGGGGAAATTCCTCACTGCACTCACCTACTTTGGTTCACAATGCCACATTTCTACTCATACTTGTTCACATAACATCCTAATGAGTTGATAAAACTCTCCACCATCTACAATCCTTAATCTCAAATTAAATTACTAATTCAATCCCTAATAAATGTTAATGCAAAAATAAACAATTCAAGATGCTATCATAAGAATCATATGCCTTTAATTTCGTGCACTGAATGAATGAATGAACTCAAGCATTTGAGAAAAAATAAGCATTTTTATATTAAAAATTAAATAAAGGAAATATCATGTATAGTTTCTAATTAAATTTATCATTGAAGGTATCGCTCAAATGTTACAACAACTTGCCTATGCCATAATTAAATAGTAGTCGTTGCTTATATGAGATATACCTTAACACACATTCTTATATCACATGATATCATTCAGGAGAACAAATAATTTGTTGAAGTTTATCTTTTTGGAATCTTGATCTTGTAGAGTTTGTTATTGCAAATTCTTTTAATATTTGCTGTTTCTTATAAAAAAATTGCACATAGATTTCGCTTATTTAACAATGTGATATCAATATTATTGTTGAGTATGATGTTTAATTTTATTGATGGTGTGCATAATGAACTTTTTTTTTTGAATTACATGATGAACTATTTCAAAATAGTCTTAAATCCATAAATACAATAGGTCATGTTAATTTTGGTTGGTAATTAAGTTATTATCATAATACCATCTATTATTTTTAGCTTAACATGTATGTTTATAAACTAATATGTTGTTACACTAAGAACCTATATATTTATTAATATGCATAATTTTCAATAAACATTTATTAAAATGTATCTATAACAAAATATAATATAAAATTCATAATCCATACAATTAATAAGTTATAAATTATATGAATTAATTCTTGATTCTATAAGTGCATGAATCCCACATCTAATTCGAGTAGATAAATGATGACAAGTCAAGGAATTTAGTAACTTATTATATAAAGTTTGCTGACTGCATCATAACTTTATTTGAAATTGCATGGAAATGTTAAAATTTGTGATGATAATTGATTCAAAATTTTAGGAAAAGCATAACTTTAGGTCTTACATTTTTTTCAGTATTCTGGATCCCTACACGTTTGTTTTTCAGTGTTCTTGATCTATCCCGGAGGGGTGTTATAGGGACTTAGAATGTCAAAAAACAAATGTGTAGGGATCTAGAATATAAAAAAAAAGTGCGAAGACTTATAGCAAAACTCAAGCAAAGCGTGGGGACCCAAAGTTATGTTTTCTCAAAATTTTATTTTAAATGTGTTTGTTAACTTCTCAAAAAAATTGGCCATGATTGAAAGTCATATACCAGATTAAAATTAGTTATTGCTTAAAAAATTAGATGTAAACTAAATTCCTTAATTTTTTTACGGAATGCAAAATAAAAGAAGTGATTTGTAAATTAACATGGACATGATCCTTGTGTTTATCTCATATTTTATTTTAATTGATGATACAATAGCAAGGAACAAATTATTTGGAATGGATCTTGATCTATGATCTACAATGGTCAACTGTACACAAATATTAACTATATGAAGAAAATGGAAATAAGTAAGGTTTGGCTACAATTTGAAATAAATATCATTGTTACATGTCTAGTTAATCTAAACAAATCTATGAAAAATCTGACTTCTATTGCGGATAAGTTTCAAAAAGATAAAAAAAAAAATTATTATCAGACCATCATTGTTTGTCTACATATATATTTTAGAACATTTAGAAGGTAAACAAAAATCTGGAAATAAGAAAAGAAAACCAAAGAGAACTAGATAAAGAGAGAGCCTTTATTATTTGACACACACACACTCACACTCACACTCACACACAGATGAATCTAGAAGTTTGAGTTGCAATTATGTGAATATGACTTAGTTTAAGCATTGATTTAGGGCATTTTATATCTAACCAAATGAAATAAAAAAAAGCCAAGTTATGGAGCTAGCCTCACGCATGCTCATAACATATATTTATAGCACCAAGTCATTCACTAGTAAAAAATTTTCCTTTTATAGGGGACCTTTTACATCAGTTAACAGACACCCGCTATTAAAAGTAGAGGCAGTGGCATTTTTGTAAAATTATGATGCCATTGTAGGACTTTCAACATCAGGTAAAAAATAATGTTGTAGAAAATAATTTTAACATTGGTATAAATTAAACCAATGTTAAAATTTTCAAAAAGATAAAAAAAATTATTATCAGACCATTAACAGCAGGTGGAAGAGCACCCGTTGTTGAAAGTTGACATTCAATAGCAAGTTAGCACTTGCTATTGAATGTTTCTAAATTATTAAAAAAAACACTCCCGCCTTCTTCTTAATCACAACTGGCTCCCTCCCTAAACTCTCCCTATGTTCTCAACTCCCTAACACCCTGCCAGCTCCATCCTCAGCCCCCTAACTCCTCCCTTTCCCCTTTGTCCCTACCCCTCTCGGCCCCCTAACTCATCTCCTTCCTTTCTGCTCCACCCCTCTTGGCCCTTTTAACTCCTCCCCTCCCCCTCCCCCTCGGCCACTCACCCCTCAGCCTCCCCAAGTCCTCCCTTTGCCCGCTTAACACCTCCCTCCTCCTCCTCCTTGTTCTTCTCTCTTCTCTATTAGGCACAGGTAAGCTTCCTCTGGTCAATTTTTTTTTAATTTTTAATATATATAAATATATATATATATTAATTATTGTTTGATTTGAGTAGGACTTTTAATTTTATTTTAATTTATTTCATTTTAATTTACTATTTAATTTTATTTGATTACTTTTAGTTATTATTTTTTTGTATAATTGCTTGTTGGGAGTGTTGTTAGTGATTGCCTAATACCCTAGATTATTGCATGTGTGATTAAATTATTGTTGTTTGAAAGAGTGGAGGTATAAAACTATTATTTTTTTTCCTATAAAATTTATTGGAAGTCTAATTTTTAAGGGAAATTATGCCAAAATTTTGTGAATTTCGTTCTTTCCCCTAAATTGCTTCAAATTTAGTTGTTATTAATATTGATTTTTGTTGTGAGTACTGTTAGTGGCTTCACAAAGCCTTAGGCTGTTGCATGTGATTATTTATTTGGTATAAAATCATGAATTTTCTCTTGTAAAATTTTTTAAATTTTTTTGGAGGTCCAATTTTTAAGGGAGACTTTATTGAATTTTTTTTAAAAATTTATTCTTTTCCCTAAGTTACTTAAAATCTTAGATTAATTAGGAATTTATATTTTTGAAATAATTTGAAGACGATATAAACATGAACATTAGTTTTATTCTCCTTTAGGTAGTGACATATGAATCGTAGTTAGATGAATGCTAGACAAACAAGTGATGGGTATAATAATGGGATGAAGGAGGTTTTGAAATTTGCTAAAAAAATGTTATTAACAATAGTGGGAGGTTCTATTGTCTTAGCATAAATTGCTTGAATGAGAGGAGACTAATGTTGCCTAAATAAGAGAATACTTGATTTGCAATGGTATTTGCAAGTATATGGTATGGATTTGGCATAATGAACAATTGAAAAATCATAGTGGTATGTTTCAATATGTGGAATTTCAATTATAATCTTGATGATAAAGTAGATATAGATGAAGATTGACTAGAGAACATGATCCATAATGTTAGTGAAGAAGCTTTTGAATGAGCACATGTGTATAATAACTTATGCACTGATGTAAAGAAGCCTTTATACCTTAATTATATTAATTTTAGTTTGTTTTCTGAGGTGTTAAAATTGGTTACCTTGAAGGCAAGATTTGGGTAGGGTGACTAAAGTTTTACATGGTTGCTAGAGTTACTCCAAATAATGTTTCAAAAAGAAAATGTACTATCAAGTCATTACTATGATGCCAAGAAGATCTTGTGCCCAATAGGTATGAATTTTAAAAAGATACACATATACCCTAATAATTGCATGCTATACAGAAAAGAGCTAGAAGGGGTGAAGAAGTGTCCGAGATGTGAGGCACCATAGTACAAAGATAAGAGGGCTCCCACAAAGATGTTGTAGTATCTTTTGATAATGCTAAGGTTTAAGTGCTTGTTTGTGAATACTAATAATATGAAGAATATAAGGTCACATGCAGATGAAAGTATATCTAAAAAAAAAAACTTTGACATCCACCTGATTCTCCTCAGTGGAAAAAAAATTGATCATTGTTTCTTAAATTTGTTAATGAGCTAAGGAACCTAAGGTTTGGACTTTCTACTAATGGAATGAATTTTTATGGTAGCCTGAGTAGTATACATAGATCATGGCCTGTTCTTTTAGTGATATATAACCTATCACCTTAATTGTGCATGAAATGGAAGTACATGATGCTATCCATGTTGATTTCGGGACCAAAACAACTTGAAAATGACATTGATATTTACCTAAGACCTTTGATTGAAAACTTAAGAGAATTGTGGGAGGTACGTGCGGATGTGTTTAACATAGATTGGAAGGAAAATTTTAAGTTACATGCTATGATCTTTTGCACTATAAATGACTTTCCTGCACATAGGAATTTGTCTGGGTATAGTGTCAAGCGTCACAAAACATGTCTAATTTATGAAGAAGGCACATGCTACCATCAACTTTAATATGGAAGGAAGATTGTCTACCTTAGCCATAAGAGATTTCTTAGATAAGATCACCCTAATTGCAAATTAAAGAAAACTTTCCATGGCCACCAAGAGCAACTTCATGCTTTGAATGCTTTGACTAGAGAGCAAGTTTATGAACAAGCACTACTACAAAAAAAAACAATAAATGATAGTTATTTGAGCCTAAATGATGGTTAATAACTGTCATTTATGAGGCTAACATTTAAAGTCCCCCAATAAATAACAGTTATAAAACTGTCATTCAAAATATAATTTTTTAGCACCTAAGTTGTGAGGGTTTACTAGAGTTTACCATACTTTAAATAACGAGTAAATATGTTACCCATCATTTATTGTCACTATAAATGATAGGTAAATGACGGTTATTTATACAACCGTCATTTATTATATGGTTTTTTTTTGAATATGAGGTCTATTTTTTATACTAGCCCCCTGTAAAAGAAATTAGAATAATAGTAGATAGCCATTCTAACATTTACAGATTTGAATATCAATAGAATCTATTGTATATATTCAATTGCAAATTAACTGATGAAATATCTCTTATACTAATCTATCAAGTAAACAAATGTAATTTATAAAGTAAACTAATTTCCAAAGTAAACTAGCTATTAAAACTATAAACATCCTAACTACTTCTTCTAGGTAATTTTATTAATCTTCTTTGTGTGAGGTCCACACTTGAAAAATATGTTGACACCATTTTGTAATTTTCTTATTTATTTCTGCATTCTTGAATTCTTTAACGTAAGAATTGTCATAGTACTACAATATATAAATGATCTACTACAAATTAATTTTAATACAATAATTTTTTTTGTGATTGAAAAGTGAATATTATTGACATACCATCTCAGAAATTATGCTTTCATTATGGATAATGATGTCCTTCATGAACCTTATTACGCAGAAGCCACAATACAACCTATTTTTCATTTGTCTTAAGCACTACAAATTAAAGAACTAATGAATATGTATTAATGCATTATATTTCAATTCAATAATAATTTCAATTATCTTTATTATATTCCAAGTGTAGGACAGATCAAAATTTGTAAAGAACCTTGGAATTAATTGTTGTGTGTTTATGTGATATAACACAATCTCCGTAATAAAACAGTAAAAAAAATACATTAGTATGAAATTTAAATAAGCAAATAAATATGTGAAATACTTTATGCACTTACATATTAATCAACTCCAATAAAAATTGCCGATTCCTTGGTTTCCTTTCAAGAGAATTGAGATGATATATCTTTGGAATATTGCTAAATGGCTCGGTGGCAATCAACACCCAATAGTCCCTAATAGTATTAACAATTATTAAAAAAATTATAATTAATTGATTAAATTAAAAATAAAAAATTATTAAGATAAGTGAAAAATACATTACCCTTGGCAGTGTGTTATTATGAATAATGTTCCTTTGGTAGTCCTGGTTTTGAATTTTTTGCTTAATGCCTTTACTTGTTCTAAAATCTTGTCTTTTTAATTAAGGCATGTGCACCAACCTCATGAGGACTAACAAAGATGAACATCATTTACAGATCAAAAGGGATAACGGATTTTCATATAAGCACCTACCATAAATATTTCAAATGGATTAGTTTATATTTAAAATATTAACTATTTATATATGGAAAAAATTATTGTATGTAAAAGCTGAGAACAGTAAGGTTGATCATATCATGTTAAAGCACTTCATCAATAATATCAAGTGAAAGCATATCAAATCGATTTTCACCATATATACCAGCCTTGAACGGGATTTGTAGGACTGGAGGATTAGACCTATGAATTGTTATGTATGCCTGAAGTAAAATTTGATGTTGGCTTGGAAACTAAGGCTCTTGTTCAGGCACAACTTTATAGGAGATTACCTTTTTCAAGGAGATCTTAGATCGGAGTATCATCTTTTTTTTTATACTGTGCATCTTTACTAGTTTTTTTTAGACTTGGGATTCTAATTTGAATAGCTTACCATCCAATAAAGCTACCTATTACCTCTTGTACAATCCCTGCGTCCTTAGTAGGAATAGGTAATGGATACTTCAAATCTTTTAGCACATCAATAGCAACTCATACATAGGATGCAGGGATTGACATATTATGTAGCATGTCTCCTGGCAAATTGAACACCTGACTGATAGCAACCACGTGATAATTTGGGCTATTTGCCAATAACTCACCTATATTCTCATCCTATATGAATAAGTAATACACTATATTAAAGTCATAAAAAATAGAAATAGTGAAAATTAACTGAAATAAATTAATAATATTTTACCATAGGGAGATTTTTAACAGGCTACATTACACTGTAACTACCTTTCCTACTAGGGCTAATATGAAACTCCCTCTCCTACCTCTCCTTATCCTGTAGCAAGGCTTCAATCATATCTCGTTGCCTAGATAACTCCTCTTTTAGTGTGATAATCTTAGCCCTTATACCCACATCTTTGTTGACATTGTCTTCTTCTGTGTCTTGAATATTTATTTTTTGTAACATTAAGCTGTAACCCCTAACTCTACTAGGGTGTTTGATATTACCCAATACTTTTCCCAAGATATCATCATCAAGTGTGGCACTTTTCTCGACTAAGGTGTTCTTTTTCTTTTCCTTTTACTTGTATGTTCCTTATCTTTTCTCCCCTTCTTTTCTTGAATTCTTTTACCTCTTTTCTTTGAAATTCAAATACCTTCATTCTGATCATTTCTCATATAAAAGGTTTCATCTCCAATAAAGTAATTTTTAAATAATGGCACTATAAATGGATCATCTTCAACTATAGAATCATTCATATCTTCATTTATTTTACTGCTCAATAAAATAATGGACCAATTTACTTTAGCCGAATCAAGAATAAAGAACACTTGTTGAGCTTGTGAAAACAAAATAAAAGGCTTATCTTTATAATCTTCTCTATTAAGATCTATCATTAAGAAATTTTTACGATCAACTCATTTACTATTAAAAATTGAAACTTAAAACTTAATATAATCTAACTCTTAAATATGCTCAATTATCCCTAAAGTATGACATTTTTGCATACAAATGATTTTTTTCTTTAGTAATAGATATATGGATTACTTGGGTTATAAGAGTTATACCACTATTTTGTATTGTGCTCTGATCATCTTTCTCTTTGTTGTAGAATATGTACCCATTAATGAGATAGCTAGTGAAGGAAAGAACTGGCTTATTTAGACCTCTTGCCAACCATTCTAAGTTTTCAAAAAATGAATTAGGATTAACAGTCAATTACTCCAGAATGTGTTATTTTAGCCAAACTGCAAAGCTCTTATTGTGCTTGTTTGCATACCAAATATCTGATCTATTAGGATTATCCCTCTTAAGCTCGACCATGTACATGTCTGCATACTACTCAACCTCTATAAAGTTGTATGATACATATAAATATGCTTGTTTCCATTATAAGTTGGAGAATGTAACTTTATTGCCCATAATTCCTTCCCTATCAGGTCTACCATCATGTTGAGAAGTTGGAAGTCCAATAAGGTTGACATTTAATAAGTACTCAATACAAAATTCAATTGACTCCTTACAAATGTATCGTTTAACAATGCAACCTTTAGGCCAACTTTAATTTTGTAATGCCCTCAGTGACATTACCATAAAAACCTCCACTTATATTACTAATTAATTCAAAATCATTAATTTAAAAGTTTTTGGATCCTAAAGAAAATATTTCTAAAAATTATTTAATAATATATTTGAGTTGTAAAATAATACACAAGGGATATACCTTCAGATTCACAAGAAAACATGTGCAATTGAACCCAATCAAATTAAAATTAGGATAGTGCACCGCAGCTTGTGCCACATGCGCTGCGACATATGGTATAGAAACCATAGCTACCCACTCTATGCCATATACTGTGGCATGTGGGTACATGTGCTATAGCACACACACCTAAATCTATCGTCATATAGCAATTTCTGGTGTAGACTTTAGATGTATGCCACTTTCACATTTGATGTCTGATTGGAGTAGTTTAAGCACCCACACAAAGCTTGTTTCTTAATCTAACTAATGATACTAGTTTCATTGCAATTTGATATCTTGTTTATAAATTGAATACCTAAGTGTATTTTGACCATTTTATGTTAAAATTTGTCACTTGAGCATCACCAATTGAAACTTATATGTCATTAACTGCTTTTCAGGCCTTGATCACTTCCAAGTAGACAATATATACCTGATTGACCAATCACATAGACAATATAGCCCACTTGCACACATTTGGTCCATAACTCGCCCATATCACAAATTTAGGCAAAATTCACATTTTCATTTAATTCACATTCTAGGCTAAATTTTCATATACACATCGACTATAACTTATATCCATATATATTCACATTCATCCACTAGCCAACTGTATCATTTCATCATTCACACATATATTCAAATTTAGTGGGCTAATACTCAAAGTTATACACATACACACAATTCACATAGTTATGCATAAGTGTTAGTTCCTATGGCAACTTATATACAAACCACTGCTATTATACTCAAATTCTTATAAAAGCTTTAATGAGATATATCCACTAAGCCAAAGTCTTTCCCCTTTGACCCACTAGTGTCAGAACCTAAAAAATACAAATAACCACGAGTGAGATAAAAATCTTAGTAACCAATATAGTTCATTCATGTACATTAACACAAACAACCATGTTAAAGTAATAAAATCAAGGTATAGCATATATATATATATATATATCATAACATAGCTTAAATCATCACTTTCACATATAAATCATTTTAACATACTTTTACACCTTAACATGATCATCTATCTACTGATCATCCAAAGCTCCTTAACATGAAACTATAAGCTCTATTAGATTAATCACTTATTAACCCAAGCATACTTTTAGTGGTAGAAACACCCAGCTAAAGGTAATCTAACCCACCCATAGATTATAGTTTCCCTCATTTCACACACTTGTAATAAGGAGTTGCCAAACTATCTAGATATTCTATGGTAACAGTCTCATAATATGTTGTAATGGATTGCCTATGGTAACAGCTCGTATAATGTTACATCGGATGTCTCATAGTGCTAGCCTGACCATATAGATTTTTCACTCACATGTTCACACACATAACCCCATATATCTTGGGTGAACTCCTACCCTCTATGATTATGCTTTTTCACATAAGTTTCACTGCATTCATACTTCCACACTATAAACTTTTATACATAACATGTATATATATATATATATATATCAATCAAAACCAATAACCTTTCAAATTTTATTTCACAAATTGATTATTATGGTAAAACCATTTACAATATCAAATTATCCATAAAACTCATAAAACAACAAATTCACCATTTTATATTTACTTCTATATAGTTATAATAGTTAATAAACATAATAAACTATATAGTTACCTCAACTCTTCTATTTACCAGAAAGGGTTACCTGTATTTCATAACCTTATTGAAGTTTCTTTCACTATTCAACTCATCATACGCAAGAATCTATACAATTTAAGCACCCAAAGTCAATATTACTATTGATAAAATTGCCAATTATATAAAATTAGCAGCTAATCACTACCACTGCCCTTATTTGCATTCGTTCATGCACATTATGACCAATTACCACTCACATTATGCATTAACTTCCTCACAATCAAACTTTCTCTCACTACTCTCTTTCTAGATTAGGGTAAATTGTGCCTACAGCTTCAAAGCTTTATCATTCTGGCTCAAACTAGTCATAAAATACTAGTTTAATCCTAAAGAACCTTTCTATTACTATAGGGTAAGAAATCATCTCCTTAAAACCTTCGAATTCAATTTTTGACTAGTTAAAACTAAGAGAAAACATGATAGAATTGGAGGTTAAGGCAATACAAGACTTACTCGATAAGCAATAGGTCATAAATTTCACTCTTCCTCTAAAAACTTGATGCCCTAGCAGACCTCCTTCTCTTCTCCATGCTTGATCCCCTTTTCCTTTCTTTTCTCTCCTGTTTCATGAGCAAGATACGTCCCACTTAATCAAATTTTTGCACCATGCATCGTGGCTCATCCATCCCCCGCCACAACATGTGGCACAGTAAAGGAAATCCTCACTACACTCACACGCTCTGCCATGGGACCTCGTTCTTCCTCTCACATCTGTTCATATAACATCCCAACAAGTAAATTCAACACTTTACTATGCAAAACCCTAATCTCATATTAAATCACTAATTTATTCCATAATCAGTAATTAATGTAGGATTAAAAATTTAAGATGTTACAGATTTTTTACATACCCTTTTAGTATCTTCACGTAATGCTCAAATGAGTACATCCATCTCAAGAAAATTGGGCCACATATTTGTATCTCTTTAACTAACTAAGTAAATAGTGAAGTGTAACATTCTGTTGAACAATGCAAGTAGAAAATACATCTCAAGTTTACACAACATTAATATAATTCAGCTTTATAATCTTGGTAATTTATTGGGTCAATCACTTTACTATATATAAACTTAAAAAAGAAACATAATTTTGTGATCAAGACTCAAACCGTATCAAGTAAAATAGAACATATAGCTAATGGAATAAAATTTTCCATCAACATATAGCAATCGTGTGATTTTAAACCCTTTAATTTCAAATCCTTCAATGACACAAGGTTCCTAATATTTGAAGAGTACCCCTCTGGAACTTTAATATTAGCAAGTAACTGACAAAGAGTCTTCTTTTCTTTTATTGATAGTGTATGAGCCATTGCATAAAGAAATATACTACTTCCCTTCTCTTGTAGAGCTAACTCCTCCCTTATCCCCATGAAAATTATATCACATCTTGCCTTAATTCCATCTTTAGTTTTTCCCAAAATATAAAGTAATGTACCAATTAAATATCACACACATTTTTCGCAATGTGGATGACATCAAGAAAGTGTCTCACACATAAGGATTGCCAATATAGTAGGTCAAAGAAGATAGACCTTTTCTTCTTCCAATAAAATGGTGTTCAAAACCAACCCAAACTAAAAAGACTGACCCAAACCAACCCAAACCAAAAGGAACTGACCAAAACTGATAAATAGTCAAGTCTACTTCAGTTTTTATGATAAGGAAACTAATTGATTCAGTTCAGGTTTTGGTTTTGAGCACTAAAAATTAAACTAGACTTGATTAACAAAATACTATTTATTTATTTGTAAAATATTTAACCTTAATCTTAACCTAAATAAACCTAAAGCCCTTGCGCTTTACCCAACTTATTACTCAATAAACAAACTTATTAATTATTAGCCTACTTTTTAAGCCTAAATGAGATCAAGAGACTATCAGTCCAACTTCACAAATTTATCATGATGGCTTCAGCTTGGCCTAACTTAAGACTTAATAGTTAAGACTTGAGAGACCAATGACCAATCAGATCAAGCCGAGATAACGAGACCATTCATGATTATGACTCATGAGTTAGCAAATCACGAGTCATGACTTGCTGTCTTCCTTTATATATGGCTCAGACTTTAGGATTAGGTTTCCCTATTGCATGAGACTTACACAACATGCATCACACATAGATTGCAGAAAACTAAGCCAAAGACATAGACGTAGAGCTAGAGAGAGACAGAGTCAATCTTGGATGACGAACATGAACGTGAAGTCACAGATGCAAGTCACACACAAGCCACAGCCATCAACTACTTGTAATGTCATAAAGCAGAGCTCAGCATCAGCCACTCGAGTTTAGCTTCCACAATTCCACTTCGAGGTTCGAGCATCATTTTCTATTGTGTATGTTCTTCAACTTTTCTGTAGTTTTACTTATCTATCTCAATTTCTTAGAGCTTTAGTTGGTGTAATATTCTTGTTTCCTAATCCTACTTTACCTTATTGCCTTGTCTTTATTCTTGGTTCTTAGGTTGACTTAGATTTATAACTTACATGATGTGTTTGAAAATTTTAACTTTATTGTTTGTTTAATTAGTTTTGGTTATGTGTTACTACTTACTATTTTGTTAACTTGCTCTACAATTGATAAAAAATAGTTGTTTGATTTTAAAACAATATAAGTAAGTAGGGTAGAGCAAAGAGGCCAAGAGTGACTAATTGTTTTGGTTTGATATCATATCAATGGTATGCACATGAATACCAATAGAATAAACATAATTTTCAACTTTTTAGTAAAGAGGAATAGAGGATAGTATATTCTCTTTTTAATAGAACAACCTAGTTTGATTTGCTTTATTAAATTTTGTTTTCTTTTATAATATAATAGGACTATTTATCTTTCTTGAGAGGCCACTTGCACATTGTATATCCTAAAGTTTCAATATGAGTGAAATTAAGGTAAATGTTTTGTATGATATTTTTTTAAATAAAATCTTTTAGTATCATATTTTATTAATATAATTGCTTATGTTTTTTCCAGCAAGAAGATATATGGAGTTAATGGATGTTCATGATGATGATGAGCAACCTAAGAATAACAAGTTTGAACAATTAACAATGCTCATGTAACTATGGACTCAAATCAACAAAAAGAGAAAGAGAAAGAGAAAGAAAAAAAGCAAGAGAAAGATCAAGAGCAACAGAAAGACAAAGGTGAAAAAAAACTAGAAAATTCAAAAGTTATAGGTAAAAGAAAACTAACTAGACCTAAGTCTTGCGTATGGGGTCATTTTACTTTGATGGAGGGTTGTGATCCTAACTTTCTAAGGGCAACATGTAATTAATGTGGCTTTAATTATGCTTGTCATAAAAAAAATGGCACTTCTAACATGGCAACACATTTTGAAGAAAGATGCAAGAAACTTGGTGTTAGAGATACAGATCCTAAACAACCTAATCTTTCTTTCAAACTAAAAAAAAAAGAAGAAAGAGAAGGTATTGGAACTAGTTTGAAGGGGGTGACATTTGATCTTAATTCTTGTAGGCAAGCACTTATTATAATGATAATTGTTGATCAGTTGCCTTTTAAATTTATGGAGAATGAAGGTTTCTAGTATTTTATGAGTATTGCACAACCTCTATTTCCCTTCCATCACGTACTACAATAGTTAGAGATTGCTTGAGTCTTGTCTGAAAAAGTGAAGCTGAGGAATATATTTTATAAATTAAAACAAAGTATTTCTTTGACCACTGATTATTGGACATCTTTACAAAATATCAATTACTTATGTCTCACTGGACATTTCATTGATGACGAGTAGAAATTGCATAAAAAAATTGTGAACTTTTGTGAAATTGCTGATCATAGAGGTGAAACTATCAATGAATTAATTGAGAAGTGTTTGTTGAGTTGGGGAATTAATACACTTTTTACAATTACAGTTGATAATGCCTCAAGTAATGACACTGCTATATCTAATGTTAAAGATAGGATACCTTTTGGAATGGGCATATTATGAAAGGAGAATACATGTATGTTAGATGTTGTGCACACATCTTGAATTTAGTTGTTAATGATGGGTTGAAAGAGATTGGTGATACTCTAACAAGAATTAGAAATGCAATTTGATATATTTGTGCATCACCATTATAGTTCCAAAAGTTCAAGCCTTGTGTAAAGCAAACAAGAATTCAAGAAAAGGATATTGTGAAGTTAGATTGTCTTACAAGATGGAATTCTACTTACATGATGCTTGAAAGTGCCTTGAAATTTTAAAAGGCATTCAAGAGCTTAGAAGAAAAGGATACTACTTTTGCAATTGATAAGGAAGGACACCCAACCATAAAGATTGGGAAAATGCATGTGTTTTTGTCAAGTTTTGAAAAAAAAATTTTGATATCACTAAATAAGTCTCTAGCTCATTGTATGTCATATTTTCTCAATATTTTCATGAGTTTTGCTTGGTAGTAAAAACTTTGAATGATATATGTCTGAATTATGATCCTTTGTTGGGTTCAATGGCAAGGAAAATAAAACAAAAATGTGACAAATATTAGGGGAATGTTGATAATTTGAATATGATAATCTTTATAGCTGTGGTGCTTGATCCTAAGTACAAGTTGAAATTTATAGAATAGAGTTTGAAAAAACTCTACAGTGAAGATATGGCTAAATATTTCACTAGGTAGGTGAAAGAATTGCTTTTCAAGATGTATGATAGATACAAGTCTTTTCATGGCCTTAAAAAAAGTTCAACCAATACTCAATCCCAAGTAAAGGAAGGTGTAATCAATCAGAGTTGGACCTCTACTTGATGGAGACTAGAGAAAAAACAAATCCTAAATTTGACATACTTAATTGGTGGAAAGTGAATTCATTTAAATATCTTATGATGAGACAAATTGCTAGGGATGTATTGAGCAGCCTATCTCAACTGTAGCTTCTGAATCTGCTTTCAACACTTGGAGTCATATACTAAATGAGTATAAATGTTCACTAGGTATCAAGATGGTTGAAGCCCTTATTTGTGCAAATAATTGGTTTCAATCTACTCCATTAGCAAGTGATGTTGAACAGAAGGTGGATGAAATTGAGAAAATAAAAATTGGTAATATTTTTATAAATTGAAAGTGATGTTTATCTAGTTTAATTATTTATTAGATTATTCATTAATTTAATAATTTGTTTTATTATTATAGATCTTGGCGTTGTCACTTCGAATGATGATGATAATTAGCTATCAAGATCTTCTAAACTCTTTTTGTATAAGTACTATATATGTGTCAATTGTTTTATTTGTCATAAAATTATTCTTTTCATTCAAGTATTGACTTGTTTTCTTCCTTCATTCCAAGTGTTATGCCTCATATAACAATTGGTTGATGCTTGAGATAGAATGATTTTTTTTTTAGATAATTTCAAGCATATGCATGTCTCTTTTTAGTTTAAGGACAAGTTGTAATTAAATATGTCAATTCTTTTTTGGATAATAGACATTTGGTATAGTTTAAGTAGATATTATGACATTGAGCAATGATTGTCAAAGACATGGGGTTACATAAGTTGTATGTGTTGAGAAATGAGAATCCAACAATTAGTATCATCTTATTGCTTAAAGTTAAGATAACAACACTTGAGCAACTTTTTGCTTTTTGTATGTTTGAATAATTATTGGCTTATCACATGCGCATCTTGAAGAAGTCAAGAAGCAGTAGCATAGAGCCTCAGATGTGGACAATTGCACATTTCTCTAATACACATGATAATTATGCCTTTAACTAAGAGAGTTTAATAATAATTATAGAAAACTCAGACAGGTTCAACAACTTCTTAAAAAGCCTCATTATATATAATTATATATTTATCACACATGCTATGACTATCCTTTAATTACTTACAAGTTAAAAGCTTTATATTCAATTTATTTACAAGAAGCATTTTGTTTAGAATTTTTTTATAGAAATTTTTCATTATATATTACATATTAAAATATAGATATGTAGATAAACATTTTTAAAGGACCTGAATAAAAATTTATAATATTAAATAATTTTAATCCTAAACACTAGGATCAATTTTTATGATTAATTATTGTTAGCATATGGAAATTTTATTATATTTTTATGCCCCTATTTATAAAAAAAAGAGCCAAAAAAATTAGGCTTAATTTTGTTATACACTAGCGATATATTTACGAATATGGACAAAAAAGAAAAAAATTAAATAAATTCATTAAAGCTTGATCCAGATATTAACCAAACCGAAAATAAAACCGAACCAAATCAATTTTAACAAAAATCGATCAGGTCCCATTGATAAGTAAATCGATTGGTTCATTTCAATTTGTTTTTTGCCAAAAACCAAACCAAATTGAATTCGTAGACATCCGTACACCCACATATCCCAAAATTCTTTGCAAAAAGTTTGCTAAACTTGATATTCAATTCCCATTGCCAAACGCAAACATCATCTTATTAAAATTTTGTTCATCTGTTAGTGGCAAAGGTGCCTTACTTTCTTTTGAATTCCTATTGAAAGCTTTTTTTAGGTACTGATAATAATGATCAAGATGCAACCATCTGTGATGTCTGAGGTAGACATTTTTCATCCCATATTCTAATCTCATTGAATATGTGCCCTCTTCACAAATAAGACATTCGAGTTTTCCTTTGATACTATACCCTAAAAAATTACCATTTGCTGGAAAATCATTAATTATGCCAAACAACAATGCTCTTAAATTGAACTTTCTTCTCTATATCTATCATATACCTCAACACCATTCTCCCATAACAATTCTAAATATTCAATTAAAGAAGTCAAATATATATCTATGTCATTTCTTGACTATTTTGGCCCTGAAATTAGAATGGATAACATTATATATTTTTGCTTCATAGATGACCATGGAGGTAAGTTGTAAATTACCAAAATAACTAGCTATGTACTGTGAGTGCTACTTTGAAACCCATGTGGATTCATTCCATTCATAGATGATATAAGGTGAAGGTTTCTATCTTCTGCTCTAAACTTAGGGTAATTGAGATCACTTTTATTCCATTAAGTTAGATGTCAAAGCTTCCCATCTTTGATCCATTCATCCACATGCCATGCCAATTTTATCGCATCTTCTATACTATTGCACAAGTGTTTAAATCTAGGTACTATGAGAAAGTATTATAATGCCTTCTCTAAACTCTTGCTAGTCTCTTTGTAGTGTAAGGCATTACATTTTGGACATTTTATTAATAATACATATTCATTTCTAAATAATATGCAATCATTAAACAAGCATGTATCTTCTCATAACTTATGTTAGTTGAGCGTATCATTTGTTTTATCAAATGCATAGTCCTTAAAGGCTTATTATTTGCAGGTAGAAGTTGTATTATAAGTATAATATTTTCTATAAAGCTTTTATTACTCCATCTATTGCTCACTTTCAAGTTGTACAATTTCAACACCACCAACAACTTTGTCAATTTGGTGCAACCAACATACAAGGACTTCTCTGCATCAATTTTCAATATCTCTAACATTTTAGGACAATCTTCAAGTTCCCGTTCAATTGGATTAGCCATCTCTTCATAATGATCACCCTCATAAGTATCTATGTCACAATCATTTATTTCAAAGCTTCCTTTATGCTCTTAGTTATCATTACACTTATCGTCTTTAGTCTCTTCGTGCTTATGCCAGCACTTGCAATTTTCATCAATTCCATGGCACACTAAATGATCTTCTAACTCAGATGTACTAATCTGCTTTAAAAGACTACATCTTACACAAGGGCATACTTTCTTCTGGGGTCTTTTACATGCTAAAGAGCAAACCTTATAAATTCTTTCACACCATTTAAATACTCTTTACTTAATTGATTGACAGACATACATTCCTTATCTATAACTTTAATATAGAAAAATTTCATTCAAGAAAATGTGATCAATGATTCATGAATATGGAGAAAAAAGGAATAATCAAAGAATAAAAAATAAATTGACTACTCTACATATAATATAGAGTAATTAATCAATCATGAGTCATAACATATGAGCATCCACATATTCTTTCAACCATTGAAAAAAATTTGGGAACATAATAGCATAAAGAAAGCATTTCTCAGGCTCAAATCCTCTTTTCAAACCTAACATCTCACTCAACAAGCTAATTTCAATCATGTACAATTCCAATAGCAACAAAATTTTCACAAAATATCATTTTCAAATCAACTCTAATTGTTATAAAATTATATCTAAAATTCATTAGAAAATCACAAAAAAAAGAAAAACACTATAAAAATCATTTTCAATTAATGTTTTTTGTCTCACTGATCATTTTAAGGTTACATATATCCTACATTAGCAATCCTAAGCCAAGAAAACATCATTCTTTAGCAAATGTCAAAATCTCAACAAAATAGCAATGATTTTTAGAGAAACTGCATGTTAGTTTTGATCACCTAAATTGTAACATCTCAAATTTATGATTCTTGCATTAATTCTAATTAAGAAATGAATTAGTAATTTAATGTGAGATTAGGATTCTAGATGGTAGAATGATATTTTGACTTTTTAGGCTGTTATATGAATAGATATGAGTGAAAGGATGGCATTGTGAAGTAAAGCATATAAGCACGGTAAGGAATTCCCTCACTGTGCCACGCGCAGTAGTGTATAGTGCAAAAACTTGGTAAATAAAGACATGCTAGCTTGTGGAAAATAAAAGAGCAATTAAAGAAAGAGGGGTCAAGCATGGAGAAGAAGTAAACCTCTTCTAGGGCAAGCAAAATCAGGAGCAAGGATGATGTTTCTAACCTGTTACTTATTGGGCCAGTCTTATATTGCCTTAACCTCTAATTCTACTCTATTTTCTCTTAGTTTAAACTACTGAGAAATTGAATTCGAAAGTTATAAGGAGATGATTTCTTACCCTATAATAATAGAAAAGTTCTTTGGGTCTAAACTAAACTTTTGTGACTGGTTTGTGTAGGAACAGTAAAGCTTTGAAGTTATAAGCTCAATTTAACCTAGTTTAGATAAAGAAAATAATGGGATAAATTTGATAGCAAGTAGAATAGTACTTGTAATGAGTGGTGGTGGGTTGTAGTAAGTGTGAATAGACATAAATGAGGGAAATGGTAGCAATTAAATACTTAATTGCTATAATGGGTACTTTTAGTCAATAAAGTAATTGACTCTATATGCCTCAATTGTGTAGATTCTCGTGTGTGGTGCGTTAAAAATGTGAGAAGGAGTTTGAGTAAGGTTTTAAAACACAAGTAACCCTTTCTATCAAACAAAAAGGTTGAGGTAACTATATAGTTTGTTATGTTTATTCACTATTTTAACTGTATAGAAGTGAATATGCATATGTAAAGCTATGATTTTGATGATTGTACTTTTGGTACATGATGTTGCATTACAAATAATTTTGGCATGCAATATGATGTAGGAATGTTTATAGAATTTCTATTGAATTTTGTAATGAATTTATTTATATATGAGAATATAGTGGAAATTTTAAAAGTAATGATTGATGTGTGTGAAAAGCATGATCATATGGGGTGGGAGTTCACCCAGGGTATGCGTGGATATATGTGTGGAGATATGAGTGAACAAATCTATATAATCGGGCTGGCACTATGGGACATCTAATGCTACATTTTACGAGCTAGTACTATAGGTAATCCAGTACAACATCATATTAGGACTGTTATCATGGGACATTCGGGTAGTCAGATAACTCCCTATTGCTTGTTAGGGTACAGTTAAGAGTCAACAATGCCTCTATCACAAGTATGTGCAATGAGAGAAACTATAATCCATAGGTAGATAAATTACCTTTAGCCGGATATTTCTACCACCAAAAGTAGTGCTCGAGTGAATATGTGATTAATCCAATAAAGCTTATAGTTTCATGATGGGAGCATTGAAGGCTCGATAGATAGGTGATCATGCTATTGTTTTTAATTGTATGGAAATGCTTTTGAAAAGGGGAAATTCTATATGCTTTTAATATAATATAATATAATATATATATAAGCTGTTACTTTAGTTTTGTTACTTTGGCATAGTTATTTATGGTAATAAACATTAAATGGGCTATATCGGTTACTGAGATTTTGATCTCACCAATGGTTATTTATATTTTTTACGTTCAGACACTAGTAGTGTAAAGGGAAAGGATATAGGCTGAGTAAAGATTTCTCTGAAAAGGCCATTGTAAGATGGTGTAATGAATTTGAGTAAATAGTAGTGGTTATATATATAAGTTGCCATAGGAATCAATAGTTGTGCATAAACATGTAGATGTGTATGTACGGAATTTAGAAAGTGAATATGTCATTGAAGAATATATGAAATTTTGTTTTGATTACTTGTCTAATATGAAATCAATTAGGCTTCCTAAATCTCATGAGAAAAGGAGGCAATTAAGTCAAGGCACACATAGGGTATCAATAAAGAGCATGAATTATGATGAAGTGCAAGAAGTACATTTATATTTCCCAAATAATATTGATGAAGTTTAAAGTTACATAAATACACATAAAGAACTTCTAAGGGTAGAATGCAATCAATTGAGAATGACTGAAAAAAGGTTCTTGAAAGAGCACAATAACACTTTTGTAGATTTGTTCAAATAAAAAGTCTTAAATGGAGATAATATTTTTGAAACTATGAAATGATTAGTAAAAGGTCCTAACTTAGATGTGATATGCTGGTGTGCATATGATATTAAGAGGTATTCCTTTTATACAAAATCTCTTGATTAGAAGAGTACTGTGCAAAATAGTAAAGTTATGATAGTGGTCAAAACTGTGCACTTCTCAAGTAAGAAAGATAAATTCAAATTAGCATCTATGCCTTATTTTGGGATTATTGAATAGATTTAAGAGGTTGACTATACAAAATTTAGAGTGTCTATTTTCAAATGCAAGTGGATTGACATCAATAGTGTTTAAGAGGATAAGTTAGGATTTACATTGATTAATCTTAAAAGACTAACTTTTTGGGAGGAGCCATTTAGTGTAGCAGACTAAGCAAAACATGTTTTCTATGTCACTGATCTGGCTAACAAAAGTTAATCAATAACTCTCGAAGGAAAAAGGGTGATTGATAGTAATGACAAGAATGAAATGGGCTTTGATATTTTTGAAACTCTTACATTCTTATCAAGACTACCCAATTTGAATATAGATAAGTTAGATTATGAACATGCCACACGAAGTGATTACCATGAAGGGATATAGGAGAATATCCCTATATGAATTTAATTTTGACATTAATGTTAGTTTTTGAATTTTGAATTTTGTTTTATTTACAATTTTTTGTGTTTTATTTATTTTTATATTGTTTGAATTATGTCTTATTTACAATTCTTTATGTTATTTTTAGGAATATAGAGAAAAATCAGAGTCGACCTACTAACAATGCTCAAAGTTAGCCCAATCAAAGCCAACCTACTATAAAGGTTACTCTGAGCCAACCTATTATAGGGATTACTCAGAGCCAGTCAAATACAGAAATTGCTCATAATGGTGATAGTGATCCTAGTCAAAGCCAGTCAATTAAGAGGGGTAGACAAGGCACACGACTAAGAAAGCTAACTTTGAGTAGGACTACTAGTTGTACATTACCAATCCATTTTGATTGGCAGTGGAAACCATATGGGCCAAATAAGGCCAAGTTTGTCAGCTACCTTGGGCTTCTATCACATAACAAGCCTAACATCTTGTTTAAAGATTGGCTTGATGTGTCAGAATGTGTAAAGGAACAGATTTGGGAAAGCATTCAGGTATATCATTGTAAAGTTATTAATATTTGTGATTATTATGTGTAAAAGACTAACTATTATTAATTATAGCTCACCTATAATGTTCCTAATGATCAACCATGTCGGAGACAGGTACTAAAATATTATGGAGAATGTTAAAGATGTTTCAAGACTGACCTTATGAGAAAATTCATCCATGTCAAGTTGAAAGAAGGTCATCCTCTTCTTGATCCTCTTGAGACATACCAATTTCTTGATGAACAATCTTGGCAAGAATTTTATAAGATTCAAACTTCTAAAAAAGCTATGGTTAATTGATTTTTATTTGTGATTTAATTTTAGTAATTTAATTCAATTGATTGTATTAATTTGTTAATTTCTTATTAATTAATAGGAGAAAAGAGCAAAAGGCAAGAAATTACTCAGAGTTATGATTGAGTTGACGATATCTTAATGGATGAGAAGTTGAAGAAGAGAGTAGAAGAAGCTAAATCTGATTCTTCTAACCTTTTATCCCCACATCGCCTATCTCTCATAAGGATAAATGTAAGTATGGGCATCAATGCAGGACAAAAGGGTATATAAGCGAGAAGGCATGTGAGATTGTCGAAAGGATTGTAAGTAACATTTAATTATTTAATTTTTTATTCAATTATTCATTGTTTTATTATGATTTTTGTTTTGTTTGTTATAGGAGGCTCTTAAGGAATAGCAATCTCAAGGATCCTTGCTCTAGAGGTTAGAAATGACATCTTCACAGTTGCTAAAGGCAAACCAGAGAGGAGTTGGAAACTGTAAAAAAAATATATAAGGAAACAAGCAATGAAGGATGTTAAAGCTTCATTTGAAGCTCACTTGGAAGCTTGATTGGAAGCTTGGCTTGCAAAAATGAAAAAAAAGAGATGTTGACCTTTATGATCTTACTACAAGAGACAACTGCAAAAGAACCTCATACACAATTTCTTGGATTTCACAGCACAAAAAGGAGTAAAGTTCCTATACACATGCCAGAAGGTCTTTAATGGGAAACACTAGTCAACTATGTGAGCTATATCTAAAGGATCCTAATAGATGCTTGGTTGCTCTTGGCAGCATTCACACTTTAGGACAAACTGTCCACCATAAGGTAATGCAACAAGATCAAATGAGAGTGGTGGTAAAAGATGTAAAAGTAATGGAGGCACTCATCCCATTCCCTATTGATAAGGTCAATGCCATGTCCGAAGTTGTTGGCACTTTTATAATGTGGCCCAAGAGACTTGTGAGTATGGTTCAAGTTACGATATATTTTATTAAATATTTTATGCATTTTATTAAATATTTCTTTCTTATCATGAACTCAAGGATCTTATATGGATCAAGCCAAAGGTAAGTGAAACTAACACTTTATTAACTTATTCAATCATTAAGATTATTACTGATTGCTTATATATATGTTTTTAGATAGAGTTGTAAGCAACCACAGAAGACTAGTTTGTGCAGCTTATATGTGATAAGGCACATGCTCAACATCATCAAATCAGGAATGACTTAATTCACAAATGAGGTAAATATATTTTTGAAAAGCTAATTCTATTGTTATTTGAATTAGTTAGTTAATGTCTTAATTGCAATTTTATATTTTAATTTGTATGTTTGACATTGCGGATCCATTCTTTGAGGAAGAGGTTGACGACATTCTTACATGATAGGCACAATATTTTGCAAATGGTATGTGAAGTTTAAGTAGTTTTTTAGGAAATTGTATAGATCATTTGAGTTTTATGTAATTTTCTATCAAATTTTGTATTGAAATTTAAATTATTTACATGTACTGAAACTAGTTGGTTGACAATAAATTGTATAGAACCTTTTCATTTGAAGAAATTAGGAAAATAAGTAGAAACAGAATTAATTTTTTAAAAAAAACCCACTTTTAACAAAGGTTAGGACAATAACCACTATTAAAAGTCCACTTTTAACAACTGTTATTGCTATACCTACTATTAAAAGTAGGACTTTTAAAAGTAGTTATTATGATACCTATTATTAAAAGTCACCCTTTTTTCCAAACATTTAAAGCATAGGACTTTCGACAGCAATCCAAGACTACTGTTAAAAGTCACATACTATTAACATCCTCTGAAACAATAGCAGTTTTGTAATCATTGTTAAAAGTATTTTTTCTCCATTGTTAAAAGCTTATCTTGTAATAGTGATTTCTTGATGATCATACAACTTTGTTAAAGTCTCAAGTCATAGCATGGTTGATGCCTCCCTTTTTAATTGAGGATGAATGTCAAGTTCTTGTTAGTTAGAGAATTGTTTCTTTCATGTGACCCTGTGGGTAATACATACACAACTCTTCCCACTCATCAAGAACATCCACCGAAGTCTCATTTGTAATACTTGCCCTAAGTGTTATCCAAAAATCACCCAATTCAAATAAACTAAGTGTGATTAAGGAGTTGATCCTAAAACCAACTTAAGAAAGAAATCATTTAAATCAATAAACAAATAAACCATCACAAAATAAACATTTAAAGCTTTTAAAAAAATTTATAGGTTCTACCTATAGCGCACGGAAGCAAACTAGACTAAAGTAGAATAAAAAGATGCTGTCATGACAGCTCTCCCGGGCTAACTTTCAGGAGGCACCGTTCAACCATTTGACTTCTGATCGAAGTGATTTTAAAGTTCACATGTCATTTTTAATGATTACTAGTAGTACACCAAATTTCAAAAAGATCTAACGATCGGATTAAAAATTAGACATATTATAAGTTTAGTCACTTTTGCTGTCATAACAGCATCTTCGGACTAACTTCCAGGGTGCACTATTTCATCATCTGACCTTAGATCAGAGTGATTCCAAAGCTTACATGTCAGTTTTAAAAAGTATTATTAGCATACCAAATTTTGCAAATATCCAACAGATGGATTGAATTTCTTGCATGTTGCAACATGATTACTGCTGCTGTCATGACAACACTTTTTCTATCATGACAGTTCCTCCGGACCAAATTTCAGAGTGTGCCATTTTTCTGTCCGGTATTAGATCAATATGATTCCAAAGCCTACACAAAGGTTGTAAAAATTTTTACTTGTGACCCAAATTTTAGAGAAATCTAACTATCGGATTAAGATTTGGACACCCGAATGCAAAAGTATAATTTTTTAGTAAAAACCATTTTCAAAATTGTCCAAATCTCATCCTAATGGTCACAAACCTGTGGAAACACTTTGGACATGTCAAATAGGACTAAAAACACAAGATAGAACATTTAAATGCTAGAAAAAAGCCTTTATCAAAATTTGACCACCTAGGGGCTGTTTCCCAAAATGGACCCTAAGTCCTCAAAATTCACAAATCACACAAGAGTGGTCAAAAACCATTCTAAATATCATATACACATATGAATACACAAGTTAAATATTTTTACTTAGCTCATAGATCTCTGTAAAGCCCACGCACCCACTCTCTCTATCCAAAGTGTATGCCTATAGCACACCATTTACAATGCAACCACTTTGCATTTACTTATATAATCACATACATATCAAAATAAATATCTGCTTGTAGTAGAAACTTGGTCTACTAAATAAATACATCAAAACCACAGACCATAACCAAGTTTTCTAATCATAAGTTCACAAGCAGATAAAAATTCATATAAAGGCATACAATCCACACATATTCACATGCATATATATAATCATATCCTATTGGCACCCTAATCCTAAATACATTACAATGTACTTGCTCAAAAGAAAGGGGTTGCAGTTCTTTACAAATCACAAGCAAACCCTTAGCTTAGCTCTTTTCCCCATCCACCAATGGATCCTTTGCCTGGACCTGTAAATATTGTAAAAAAAGGGGTGAGACAACCACAATCTCAATAACAAAGAAATCAATATTCCTTATTACAAGGAAAGCCATCATCAAGTAAATAAATAATAGATTCAAAATAACATATAATTAATCAATTAAAATGCTTGAATGAATGAGATAGGCCGATATAGCTTTTCTTGACCAATAAAATGCCCCTTGGCACTCTTTAGCTTATAAGTAAACCTTGTACCCACTGTACCTCTACAGGCGTAACATATAAACTAAGGCATGATCTGATCTACCGAACTGCCTGTGCCTATTCAATGTGAATCCTGAGCAGTCAAAACTAACTCCCTCCCAGAGTCAGTCCGACTTACTCTCCATGTGAGGGCTACCTTGGCCTAGGCACTCAACGTCACACTTCATATGCTGGATTCCCTCTCCCACTTTAGTGTACTGAGCCCATAATACGAAAGGCAATACTGAGTATTGATAGTGAGCCATAGAATATCACAAGACCACATCTCTCCATTGGTGAACTTCTACTGAGATCATGCCTCCTACCCTTTTTATACCTTTCTCGAGTATTGACCACTTCAAGACTCAAGGTAGTATAACACTCATAATTCATCCCTTAAGTGGTTTCTTAGCCTATCTAAGGTACCAAACCTAGTTGCACTTCCCTAAGTGCAACTCCTCATTTTTTATGATCACAATGTATGCTAATATTCTTATTTCCATAAATAACATCATTATTAAATAGATAGTAAATATAGTTGCATTATTATTAAAGCAATATCCCATAAACCCTTCTAAAATATATTTTATTGGAATTCAATTATTTAAAATATGTAATGCATGCTAGATGATATTATCTACTCAAAAATAGCTAAACAAAGCAATAAGAAATATAAATTCTCCTGTTACCTTAACCTTTTGAAACCAAAAGGGTTCCTCTTGTATAAAATAGGACTTGACTTATTCCTTAACTTCCGAACAAATTCCACCAATAATTCCCTACAATATATAAGTGATCCACATCACAATCATGACAAATAGCATTAATGAAGACTATAACTCATACCACACAAATTGAGTCAATGAGCCATAATCCATCCCAATGGTCTATATATTAACCAATCATTCACATAATACTACTTAACCACTAAAACCATTTATTAGCCATCACTAGGCTAATTTTCAATTCATATAATTTTTAATCAATTAAAAATCTTCACTTAGTGTCACCAACTTTCACCATTAGCCCTTATAATGAAAACCAAACATTAATTTAAATCTTATTGGGCTCAAATAACATGATTATAACTAAATCAACAGGCTTTAACCATTAAAGAGCAAAACCCAATCCCTTGGAGTTTAATTTGTGCCCAAATCACCTCTTTTCATCTAATTATCCACTCAAAACATTATATCACTGTATAGAAATTCAAAACATCTTCCCTATGATCCAAAGAAACCAAAGCTTATAAAAATAAAGCCTTTTAGATCAAATTTCAAAAATTTCCTCTTACAAAAATTAAAGAAAATCAAGTGGAAAGGAAGAAGATTAAAGTAGGAAGTTTATCTATCATGTAGCAGAGCTCACAACGGTCGTAAAGCCTCCTAGATCTAAACCTAACTCCCTCTCTTTCTCCTCTCTTCTTCCTTTCTCTCTCTCCCTCTTGTGCATTTTTTTTTCTTTCCTTTTCCCTTTGTCCTATTTCATTTCTGCATCCAGTTTGCTTTTAAAACTACTGATCTAACACTTTGAAAAAAATTACAAGAAAGGGCCCAACATTTTTTAATATAACACAAAAGCCTGAGTCAACTTTGGTAATTTTTTCCATAGTTAAAAATCAAATAAAACCAAACTTTTGCTAAGAAAGTTTCAAACTTTGGACCTCTATCAAATTATTCTTAATTTTAATTTAATTATAGATATTTTATTTTATTTTTAAAATAAATCTAAGTCTTAAAATTTTCGAGATGTTACACCATTCAAAAATGAAGAGTCATCCTTGTTTGAAATTTTCCTTTGCAAACATATGGATCGCATATAAATATGCATAACTTTACCTCTTTTTGTAAAATATATAATGCTTTTCAAATTATGTACAACAATAACAAGAAAATAAGATAAATAAACCAAGTTAAACTCACCTTTTAGTATTTTATTGATTTGATAAGATTGTGTCGTCTTCCTCAACATTGAAGGTTGCTTAAAAGTCATGCAAACCATTTCTAATTTGTTTGCAAAAATGATTCTGCTCATATTCTGCAATGTATATTGAAATATTATGATTGAATTTTTGTATATATAGTTGAAGGCAAGAGGAGAAAAACATGAGGCATACTCTGCAATAAAGACATAGTGGTCTTAAAAAAAAATTGTTAACAAAATTATGCCAATTATGTGTACTATGCTTTTGGGTTTATGAAATTTGAGGGCAAAGTTTTTTCAGTTCTATGTGCTATGCTGCTGAGTTTATGAAATCCATGGGCAAAATGTTTTCAATGATGTGTTGTGCTGTTGAGTTATGGTATTACAAATAAAACCATGATTTTCTTTTAAAACCATATGCAAAACCACTTTTAGTTAAGCTAAAAGATACACTATTTCAAAACAAGTTAAAAGTGACATATGATTAATTCCCCATACATATATATGAGAAATTAATTAGTTCACAAAAATATGAGAAATTAATTACCATAATGATTATTATAATAGATTTTATATTTGCAGTATAAATTATTACAAAAAAATATTAAAAAGTCAATAATTCTTGTATATATAGTTGAAGGCAAGAGGAGAAAAACATGAGGCATACTCTGCAATAAAGACATAGTGGTCTTAAAAAAATTATTAACAAAATTATGCCGATTATGTGTATTGTACTTCTGGGTTTATGAAATTTGTGGCAAAAGTTTTTTTAGTTCTATGTGCTGCGCTGCTGAGTTTATGAAATCCATAGGCAAAATGTTTTCAATTATGTGTTGTGCTGTTGAGTTATGGCATTACAAATAAAATCATGATTTTCTTTTAAAACCATATGCAAAACCACTTTCAGTTAAGCTAAAAGATACACTGTTTCAAAACAAGTTAAAAGTGACATATGATTAATTTCCTGTACATATATATGAGAAATTAATTAGTTCACAAAAATATGAGAAATTAATTACCATAATGATTATTATAATAGATTTTATATTTGCAGTATAAATTGTTACAAAAAAATTTAAAAAGTCAATAATTCTGTAAAAAAAAATATCTACAAACTAAAGTAATATTGTAATCATAGCATTTTTTTATGAAAATATATAATTACTAGAATATGAGATATTAAATATAATTCCATGTAAAACATATTTTTTAATTATTTGTAGATTGATCTATGAGACAAGAATCACATGCCTTTAATTTTGTGCACTGAATGAATGAATGAACTTAAGCATTTTAAGAAAAAAAAATTAGTATTTTTATATTAAATACTCCTTCAAAAGTGCACTGAGAGGAAAGGTAATATTAAAATTGATACATTTAATAAAACCTTAATTTATTCAAAGTATTTTATATTTTAAGATAAAAAAACTCCTTCAAAAATGCCCTATAATTTGAAATGGAGGTAGTATTAAATAAAGGAAATAGCATGTATAGTTTCTAATTTAATTTATCATTGAAGGCATCGCTCAAATGTTGGAATAACTTGCCTATACCGTAATTAAATAGTAGTCGTTGCTTATATGAGATATACCCTAACACACATTCCTATATCACACAATATATATAATTCACGACAACAAATAATTTATTGAAGTTTATCTTTTTGGAATGTTGATCCTGTAAAGTTTTGTTATTGAAAATTCTTTTAATTGTTGCTATTTGTTATAAAAAAGAATTGCACACAGGTTTCGCTTATGTAACAATATGATATCAATATTATTGTTGAGTATGATATTTAATTTTATAGAGGGAGTGCAAAAGGAACTTTTTTTCTGGAATTACATAATGAACTATTTCAAAATAGTCTTAAATCCATAAATACATTAGGTCATGTTAATTTTTGTTGGTAATTAAAGTTATTATCATAATTCCATTTATTATTTTTAGCTCAACATGTATGTCTATAAACTAATATGTTGTTACACTAAGAACCTATATTTATTAATATGCATAATTTTTCGGTAAACATTTATTAATATCTATCTATAACAAAATATAATATAAAATTTATAAGCCACACAATTAATAAGTTATAAATTATATGAATTAATTCTTGATTCTATAAGTGCATGAATCCCACATCTGATTCAAGTAGCTAGATAAATGGTGAAAAGTCAAGGAATTTAGTACGTTACATAAAGTTTGCTGGTTGCATCATAACTTTATTTGAAATTGCATGGAAAGGTTTGTGTTAAAATTTGTGATGATAATTTATTCAAAATTTTAGGAAAAGCATAATTTTGGGTTCTTGCATTTTTTTCTTTCAATGTTCTAGGTCTCTACATTTTTATTTTTCAATGTTCTTGATTCATCCATGAGGGGTGCTATTGTAACCCTCCCCTATATCCACTTGATATAGGAGAAAATTAATTAAATCATCACTCTAATATACCAAACAATAATCAAATACTTTATTTAAAAAGCTTAAGCTCAAGACTCATTTTATAAAATCATTGAAATCACAACACATTTGAGCAATATGCAGCGGAACACATTATATACATTCATAACAAACATTTCATGCCTTTTAAACAAATAAGTCAGTTTAGAATATGGACAATGCGCTATGGTGTACAATACCTGTGCTGGAGCATATGGTATAAAGCCACATGCCTGACCTTCTATGTGTTATGCGCCGTGTGATATGCCATGAGCCGTGGCACATAAGTCCAAATTTGCTGCTATCATTTGACAGCAAAATGACAAATTTCCAACGTAGGTTGTTTCCTCATATGACGTCTGATCGGAGTGATTTAAGCGCCTATATGAAGCTTATCTCATAAGCTAACTAATGAGATAGGTTTGAACATGATCTAATGATCCGATCAAAATTTGGATACCCAGATGTGAAAAGTCACTTTTTAAAAAAATTTCATGCACCCAAGCGCTCAAGTTGATATATTTATCTCATTAGACTACACAAGGCCTTGAACCAAATCCAAAAGGACTTAACACACCTAATTAACTAAATTATAACACATATATGCCCATATATCAAAAATTGGCTACTCAAAGGCCTATTTCCATAAAATATAAAATTGCATAACTTGGCACAATTTGGCCCACTTGGCCCTTTCTCCCCGCATATCACCATAATTTCACTACTTTACACATTCACAACTCAATCTTAGCCCCAATTACTCATTTCATCACATATTCTCACATATGCACTAAGATTTAGAAAAATCACTACATTTTCTAGAAAAACACAACTCAAATATGCATGCAATCCCTATGACAACTTATTTACATAATTTTCACTAAAGATTCAGTTCATTACACAAACTTAAAGGTTTCACACGATCTCAGAACCACTATGCCGGTCTAGACTCTTTTCCCTTAGCTTGATCACTGCTCTATCTTGTAAAAATGAACCATAGGGGGAGATAAAAATCTCAATAACAGAATAACTCACTACTAACAACTATCACATGCAACTATATGAAAACATAGCTTATTATACAATTAAACATAACATATAATACCAATTTACTTCAAATTTCATTTATATAATCCACTTTGCTTCTTTCACCACTTTTCTATACACTGTATGATCACTACCGATCGAACCTCCAAATCATCCCAATTTGAAGCCATGGGCTCGCCTTAGACTAATATATACTCTCATTGGCCTTAAGCTCACATTTAATGGTAAAATCACTCGGCCAAAGGTGTTCTATCACACATCTGGACTATGATTTCCCCCAATGCACATAATGGAGTGTTATTGACTCCAACACCATATCACATAGACACTAAAGGGTCTAGATCTCCAACACTATACCTCAAAAGGCACTAAGGAAATAATCTCCAACACCACACCTCGAAAGGTACTAAGGAGATATAATTCTCCAACACCACACCCCGTTGAGCATTAAGAAGAATATACCATATGGTCTTATCACCACACTCTACACGGGTGAACTCTTACCCCTATAATCATACTTTTTAAACCAATCATAGCTTCCACATTCACACCATACACGTTTTCCAATACATAGCATATATGTAAATATATACATAACATATGAAATCACATGTTCTAACCCTTTCAATTTGATCAAAAGCCATTTCATACAGCATTCATAAAATGCCACAAAATAATGCTTAGTTCAAAATCATTTCATGTATTAGATAGCATACTAGCACATAATTACAATAAATAGTCTAACAGAGGAAGTTATTTGGTTACCTCAACCCTCCTGTCACTAGAAAGGTTACTCATGAATTTTAACTACAACTATAGCTCGTCACAAGCTTCCTTTTTCAACTCACACATGGAATATGTCAATCTGCACACAATTTAGTCAATTGGTCCAATTGACCAAAAACACTTAACTATTACTTATGGCTATATTTAGCTATCTATTCTTTTCCATTCATTCATTTTAAGTCCATTATTACTCGATTACCACTTTACATCACCTCAATTAGTCTTATTTTACTCAAACATGATTTTCATCTTAATTTCCTCTTAGTTTAGGGCTAAATTGAGCCTACAAGTTCAAAACTCTATCGTTCAACTCTAAACACAATCGCTAAGCTCTAATTTAACTCTCAAGAATCTTTTTATTTCTATTGAGAAAAATTAAACCTCTTAAATTTCACTAATTCAATTTCTCTATAACTCATACTCAGAGAAAATTTGAGTAGAATGGACGGTAAGGGTTATAGATAGCTTACTCGATAAGTTAGTAATCAAAAGTACCTTCCACTACTCTAAAATCTCTTGCCCTAGCAGCCAAGCCCTTCTCCTCTTCTCCCTTTCGTGTGTTTTAATTTTTCTCTTTTAAACTTTACCCTAATTTCATGACTTATTATGCCATTTTCTAGTCCATGCATTATGGTGCATGCAACTTATGCCATGACTAGTAGCACAGTGAGGAGAATCCTCATTATGCACACTTGCTTCAATCCAAAATGCAATCTTTCCAGGAGCCATGCCTCGCCAGAACACTTTAATTAATTAAATGGTCTTGTTTCTCAATTGTTTCTCTCTCACATCTATAATCTGATTTGGCTCAGCCTTATAGGTTAAATTCTCTTGGAGCTCAATCTCCTCCGATTCTATCACATGTGAGGGATCAAGTTGGTACTTCTTAAGCTGAGATACATGAAACATGTCATGTACATCAGAAAACTATAGTGGCAAAGCAATTCTATAAGCCACTGGTCCAATTCTTTCTAGAATCTCAAAAGGATCAATAAATTAAGGAGTCATTTTCTTAGTCTAATTGATCTCCCGATTCTTACTGGTGGAACTCGTAGAAACACATAGTCTCCCGTCAAGAACACTAATGGCCTTCTATGCCTATCCATATAACTCTTCTACCTACTCTGAGTCATTAACAACTTTTTCCTAATCAACTTAATCTTCTAAGTCTATGATCCATAACATTTAGTCCAAACATACTCCCCTCACTTAACTTTATCCAATATAAAGGTGACCTAAACTTTCTCCCATATAACACCTCATATGGTGCCATTTGAATACTAGAGTGGTAACTACTATTGTAAATAAACTCAGCCAAAGGGAGATGGCTGTCCTACTTACCTTTCAAGTCTAATATACAGGCTCTCAACATATCACCCAAGGTCTATATAGTTTTCTTTGTCTACCCACCCATCTGTAGATAATATGCTATATTGAATCTTAAATCAACACCCATAGCTCTTGTAAATCTCCCTATAACTTAGATGTAAACCTCAGATCTATATCGAAAACAATACTTTTTAGCACTATATGTTGCCCTACAACTTCTTAGATATAGATCTTTGCCAACTTCTCTAGAGAATCATTAATCTAAATAGCCAAAAATTAAGCTGATTTTGTAAGTCTATTGACAACAACCCAAATGGCATCGTGCCTCGACTGACTTCTTGGCAACCCAGTTATAAAATCTATGAAAATGCTATCCTATTTCCACTTAGGGATATCTAGCCATTATAACATTCCTGCTGGTCTCTAATGCTCTATGTTAACCTTCTGATAGGTCAAACACCGAGTCACAACTTAATTACATCCCTCTTCATACCAGGCCACTACTAATAACACCTCATATCTTGGTACATCTTTATAACTCCCTAATGGATTGTGTACTTACTATAATGTACTTCATACAAGATAACCTTCTTCAAATCGGCATCGTCAAGTACACAAATCTTATCCTGGTAAACCATGAAACCATCATCATTGAAATTGAAATCAATGGCTTGATTTGCTTTAATCTCTTCTATAATCCCTAAGAGACATTCATCTTCTAATTTTATCATTCTCAATTCCTTCTAGAAATCATTGCTAACCTTTGTAGAATATACACTAACTAACATCTTCAATGCGCATCCTACTATGACTTAACAAAAGATTCTATCAATCTATGCTCCTTAACCATAAAACTTGCCACATGCAAAGTCTTTTGACTTAATACGTCAGCTACAACATTCACCTTACTCAAATGGTATTTCAATTCAAGTTGTAATCCTTAAGAAGCTCCATCCATCTCCTCTGCCTCATGTTCAGTTCCTTCTAATCTACTAGGTATTTCAAACTTTTATGGTTGCTAAACACAGTGAATATTGCACCATACAAGTAATGGTGCCAAATCTTTAGAACAAACACTACTATTGCGAGCTCTAAATCATGCGCAAGATAGTTTTCTTTATGTGGTCTCAACTATCGAAAAGCATAAGCTACAACCCGACTATCTTATATCAAGACACAACCCAAGCCTATCAATGATGCTTCTGTGTATACCTCGTAAGGTAACCTTAGATTAGACATAATCAACACTGGTGCTGTGGTTAACTTCTCTTTCAGCTATTGAAATGCTACCTCACACTGGTCATCCCAAACATAAGACTAATCTTTTTATGTTAACTTAGTCAAAGGAGAAGCTATCTGAAAAAACCCTTTGATAAATTGTCAAAAATACCTAGCTAACCTAAAAAAATATGTATTTCTATGATTGAACTAGGATGCTCCCCACTTCAATACTACATCAACCTTATGTAGATCCACTGAAATCCCATCCCTGACACCACATGTTCCAAAATCAAACTTCTTTCAACCAAAACTCACACTTACTGAGCTTGGCGTACAACCTCTTATATTTCAAAATTTGAAGCACTGTCTATAATTGCTTCGCATATTGCTCTTCACTCTCTGAATAGATCAAGATGTCATCTATGAAGACTACTACAAACTGATTCAAGTACAGCCTGAAAATACAATTCATATAATCTATGAACACTACAGGCGCATTGGTCAAACCAAATGGCATAACCAAAAACTCATAATAGCCATACCGAATTCTAAAAGCTTTTTTAGGCACATCTACTACACTAACTCTCAATTAAGGGTACCCTAACATCAAATCCATATTCGAAAAGACTAAGGCTAGCTAACTAATTTAAGAGATCATCTATTCTTGGTAAAGGATACTTATTCTTCACAGTTACCTTATTCAACTGCCAGTAATTGATGTAAAGATGTAAACTACCATCTTTTTTCCTTACAAATAACATTGGTAACCCCCAAGGCAACACACTCATTCTAATAAACCCTTTCTCCAACAAGTCCTCAATTTGCTTTTTTAGTTCTACTAATTCTGATAGTGACATTTGATACGAGGCCTTTGATATTGGTTTAGTTCCAGGAACTAAATCAATTAAAAACTCTACTTCCCTTTTAAGAGGTAATCTTGTCGCTTCATCCAAAAATACCTCTAAGAACTCACTTACTACCCAATCTTCTTGATTCTACCATCATACATGGTAATAGTGGTAAAGAACACCATATACTTTTCACAACCCTGCCGGATCAACTTCTTGGCACTAACTACCGACAAGAACTTAGGTTTTTTCTGTTTAGAAGAATCCATTGCTGTAGATAATAGTAAAAATAAAACTATCTTTCTAGCATAATTAAGCATTGCATTATTCACTGCTAACTAATCCGTGCCAATAATTACATCTATTCCTTTTATAAGAATACAAATCAGTTTGATCTTAGAAATTCTATCCTTAAATCGAATCTCCACACATTAACATGGTCTACTCATAATACTAGATGATCTAAAAAGTGTCATTACTCTAATAAGCACAAGCAACTCTTGCAAAGATAAACTTAGTCTATCCATACATTCCTCAAACACAAAGGAATGTGTGGCACTATAATCAAATAATGCCTCTACTAGGTGACCACAAATAGAATCATACCTATGATCAAATTCGAAAATGCTCTGGCCTCTTCCTATGTAATTGTGAATACTAGGCCAAGAATAGTGGAACACTGCTTAGTCCCTTCAACTCTACCCTTTGGGCACTGCCTCGCTATATGTCCTGACTTGCCACACTTGAAGCAAGCCCAACATCTTTCTAGATGAGATAGGCTATAAATGTTGTACTAGGGCAACCTTTCAGTACTCAAAGTCGGTGCTAGAACATTTGACGCTTACCTCAAAGATAGTGGAGGCCTAATTCTCACACCTCCCACTCTGTATATTGACCCTCTCTAAAACGGTCAAGATTGTGATCTTCTATTGAAACCTCTCATTCCCAAAGAACTAGAACTGCCAGTACTGTATCCAGGCCTCTATAAAATTTATACCTATCAGGCCTAAAGGGGATGAAAATCTTCCTATACCATCTCGCCTCCTCTCAACATTCGCCTCTCTACCACGTTTAATTGCTACTTTTGGCTTATGGCATATTTCCTCATATGTTGTCACATTTAACAATGCTATCTACTGGCGATACTCGAGTCTCATCTTCTTTAGTAACTGCTTAGCTCTTCACGTAGTATCACTACTATGCTGGAGGTATGTGAAATAAGCTGATAAGTCATTAATTCTTTTTATGAACTCTTCTTCATCAAGGTCTCCCTGCCTGAATGCATGAAAATCTTCTTCCTTTTCAGTTCTGAACGAGACTGAGAAGTACTAATTGAAGAACACCTTCTTAAACACATCCTAACTCAACCAAACACCATCGGTTGGCCTCACAAATTCCTACCACCTCTTAGTAGCCCCAATTAACTATACTATGGCTAGGATTACTTTCTACTTTGACATACAAATCACCACCTTAAAGATAGTTTCCAGTCGCTCTATCCATAATTCTGCTTCCCCCTCTGTCATACTACCATCAAATATAGGCAAGTTAAACCTGACAAAAGTCTTCTAAGCATGATCAATTAATGGATCAATGCCATGGACTTCTTGCCTACTACCTGAGCCCTGAGATGGTCTAAGTCTACTTTATGCTTCCTTATGTACTGGAATACCTCGAGCCTCAATTCTCTCCTCTTATTCTTTACCTATTAAGATCGTATCATAATCCTAAACCGTCTTCCTTATATCCACTACCATATCTCTAAGCACCTTAAGTAGCTCATCATGTATTTCCCTTTATGGCTGAACTAGTTGAATCTTCGGCTCCCATTCCTCCTCAACTACTCGTCTAGACACAGCACTTCTAACATGAGTACCTCTCCTCATAATGTATACTATTTTCTCCCTTCCTAAGGATGAAAATAAGAAATAGAAAAGACATCAAGAAAAGAGTTGTGTAATGAAAAATAAGTTACCATATACCATATAGAATGAATGCATCATAAAATCAGCAAATCAAGTCTCGAAATGCGAGAAACTAATACCAAAATTGTAACCCTTCCCTCTATCCACTTGATACAAGAGAAGATTAACTAAATTGCTATTGTAATACACCAAACAGTAATCAAATACTTTATTTGAAAAGTTTGAGCCTAAGACTTATTTTGTAAAATCATTAAAATCATAACACACTTGAGTAATACATAGTGGAAACATATTATATACATTAATAAACATTGCATGCCTTTTAAACAAAGAAGTCAAGTCAGGATACGGGTAATGTGCTGCAGCATGCAATATATGCACCGTGGCATATGGCATAAAGCTACATGCCTACCCTTCTTTGTGTCATGTGCCACAGTGCACAAGTCCTAATTTGTTACTGTCATTTGATAGCAAAATGACAAACTTTCAGCATGTGCCATTTCATCATACGAAGTTAAATCAGAGTGATTCAGGCGCTCACATAAAGCTTATCTCATAAGCTAACTAATGAGATAGGTTTGGACATGATCTAATGGTCTAATCAAAATTTAGACACTCAGGTGCAAAAAGTCACTTCTTATAAAAATTTCACACATCTAAGTTCTCAAATCGATTCATTTATCTCATTAGACCACACAAGGCCTTGAATTAAGTACAAAAGGACCCAACACACTTGATTAACTACATTATAACACACACACACACATATCCATCATAAATTGGCCACTCAATAGCCCATTTCCATAAAATATAAAATTGCACAATTTGGCCCACTTAGGCCTTTCTCACCACATATCACTACAATTTTACTACTTTATACATTCACAACATATTCAAAACTCAATCTTAGCCCTAATTACTTATTTCATCACATATTCTCACATATGTACTAAGATTTATAAAAATCACTACATTTTCTAGAAAACACAACTCAAACATGTATGCAATCCCTATAGTAACTTATTTACATAATTTTCACTAAAGATTCTATTCATTATACAAACTCAAAAGTTTCACATGGCTGTGGCACCACTATGCTGGTCCATACTCTTTTCCTTTAGCCTAATCACTACTCTATCTTATAAAAATGTAACCACAGGGGGAGATAAAAATTTCAGTAACAAAATAACTCACTACTAAAAACTATCACATGCAACTATATGAAATCATAGCATATTATATAGTTAAACATAACATATAATACCAATTCACTTCAAATTTCATTTATATAATCCACTTCACTTCTTTTCACCACTTTTTTATACACTGCATGATCACTACCGATCGAACCTCTAAATTACCTTGGTTCAAAACCATAAGCTTGCCTTCAACCAATATACACTCTCATTGGCCTTGAACTCACTTTTAGTGGTAGAATCACTCAGCCAAAAGTGTTTTTATTGCACATCTGGACTATGATTACCCCTAATGCACACAATGGGGTATCGTTAACTCTAAAACTATATCATATAAATAGTAAGGAGTTCAAATCTCCAACACTATACCTCAAAAGACAATAAGAAGATAATCTTCAACACTGCACCTCAAAAAGAACTAAGGAGATACAATTCTCTAACACCACACACCGTCGGGCACTAAGGAGAATATGCCATATGGTCTTATCACCACACTTTATATGGGTGAACTCCTACCCTCCATAATCATGCTTTTTAAACCAATCATAGGTTCCAAATTCACACCATATACGTTTTCCAATACATAACATATATGTAAATATCTACGTAATAAATGAAATCACATGTTTTAACCCTTTTGATTTGATCAAAAGCCATTTCATGCAGCATTTACAAAATACCATAAATCATGCTTAGTTTAAAACCATTTCATGCACTAAATAGCATACTCACATACAATTACAATAAATAGTCTAACAAGAAAGTTATTCGGTCACCTTGACTCTTTTGTCACTAGAAAGATTACCCATGGATTTAAACCACCACTCTAACTTGTCAAAAGCTTCCTTTCTCAACTCACACACAAGATATACTAATTTGCACACAATTGGCACAATTTAGTCAATTTGTCCTATTGACCAAAATAATTAACTATTACTTATGGCTATATTTAGCTATCTATTCTTTTTTATTTATCCATTCTAGGTCTATTACTACTCAATTACTACTTTACATCACCTCAACTAGTCTCATTTTAGTCAAACATGATTTTCACCTTAATTTCCTCTTAGTTTAAGGCCAAATTGAGCCTTCGGATTCAAAGCTCTATCGTTTAACTTTAAACCAATCACAAAGCTCTAATTAACTCTCAAGAACCTTTTTATTACTATTGAACAAGAATCAAGCCCCTTAAATTTCACCAATTCAATTTCTCTATAAATTATATTCAGAGAAATCTAGGTAGAATGGAAGGCAAGGATTATGCATAGCTTACCTGATAAGTTACTAATTAGAAGTGCCTTCTGCTGCTCTAAAATCTCTTGCCCTAGTAGCCAAGCCCTTCTCCTCTTCTCCCTTTCATGTGTTTCAATTTTTCTCTTCCGAACTTCATCCCAATTATATTCAATTTTTCTAGTCCATATGCCACAGCGCTGATAGGAAATTAGTCGCTTATCCTCAAATTACGCTAAAGCTAACCCTAATGCAATATAGGGCCAACCCTAGGTCATCTCCCAAGGAATGGTTTTAAGTCTAATTGAAAGTTATCTAGTGAAATAAATCAACCAAAGTTTGTAGGAATTTAGTTATCTAGCTAATTATCTAAACTAATTACCTAATATGCAAGTAATTAAAATGCTAGTGAAAGTGAGTGAAATGAACTTCCCTTTTTACAATAATGGAACCCTAGAGATTAGTTGATTTTGGACTCATTATCTTCTCATGATTAGGCTAAGTTTAGCTTCCCTTTCCTCTTGACTAAAGCTGTCATGACTTAAGAAAATTATCCTAAGCCAATTAACCTAATTAGCTAACCTCCCTAGGTCTTAGATTAAAGTCCCTAGTTCAATTAACCAATTGGTGAAGACATTAGCCAAGTGATTCATTCAAAATCCTCTCTCAACAGCCATGGTCAAACACATAAATTGAGCAACCACAAGATTATGTCAAGCTACTCAACAACACAAGCATTAACACCACAAGATTATGCAATATTAACACAAGAAATTCACTAATTGAAAAACACAAGATTATGTGCCAAACAAAGAGTGGCAAAATTCAGTCATGGCTGTCCAAGGAAGAAATTAAATGAAACAATCCTCTCTCTTTACATCAACATCAAATTCAAATTAGAATTTATAAGCTAAGATGATTAAACCCTAGATTAAGGAATCTAACCATCTAGTAAAAAGAGAAGAGGATAGGAAACAAAAGAACTTAGCCAATTTGAAGCTCAAGACTCATCCTCCATCTTCATCTCTCTAGGATTCCACAAAGAAACTTAGCCAATCTTCATCTTCAAGAACCCTAGTGATTGCTTGTGAAGGCCAAACTCCATAGCTCTTGAATGATGAAAATGAGCTTCAATCCTTGTGAAAATGGAAGGGATGGAACGAAAATGAAGAGAGGAGAAGAATGGTATGAGTTTTGTGGAGGTTTGATGGCTGAAAATGGAGGTTAGGGTGCTGGAAAATGAAGAACAAAAGAGAGAAAATGAAGAACACTATGAACAAGAGAGAGAGAATGTGGAAGATGAATGAGATATGTGTTGGATCCCATTTGGGACTTAAAATGGCGTGCTCCTTGGTGTCTCCCATCAGCTGAAGCTTAATTAAAATAACGAAAAAGAAATTAAAATGTAAATGGGAGCCTTGTCACACTTGCAAGGTGGCAACTTCCTATTGGTTTGTAGATGATTCCAATGTGTGCCTAATTTCCCATGTGTCATCCACATCATTTTAGCTGATCTAATCCCTCAAAATAATCATAATTCACGTGCAAACCATCAGCCATTGTCCTCAAGGAGTGTTGACCTCAATTGCCCAATTGATGCACAAGTCACATGCCACCTATGTCACATAAATCACATAATTCAATTAAATAGCATATGATATAATAAAATCTAATTCATGTCCAGAATTAAATTCATAATTAGAAGGGAGAATTTATTAAATTAACCAAGTTTCAGGCTGCACAAAATTATATAAAAATTTTCACACAAAGGCAAACCAAAAACTAGGACAAACTAAGACACTTAAGAAAGTGTTGACTTTTTTATTTAATTACTCCCAAACTAAAATGAATTTTAAAAATATAATTTCACCATTCATCAACTGGACATAAAATGCACTTTGTCAATTTTTCTTGTACATTTTCTCAAAAGTTCATTTTTTGGACCAAAATGCCCCTAGTGCACTGATCTTAGAAACTTAGGCAAAGTTCCAAATCTAATGCAATGTGTGCACTTGAAGGTGATAAATCATTAATAAAATGGTCCTAATTGACAAATAAAAGTGGGTAACAAATGTGTTCTATCAATTCCCCACACTTAGCTTTTGTACTCCGGGCAAAATCAAGTGAAAAAGGTCCCAAAAGAAACTATAAGACAAAAAATAAGAGAAAAACATTGTTTCAAGTCACTAAAATACTAGCTCATGAACTTCTACAAATTATCAATCAATGTGGCAATAATTACGAAAGAATTATGCACATCACAAACAAACCCTTACCAAGAATCAATGTCAAAGAGTAAGCCTCTCTAGGTTAAGTGTTTCCTCTCATCACTCAAAGTGTATAAGGTATTAAAATTTCACTCAAAATTTCTTAGGATAAACCCTACTATGAATTTGTAACCCTTCTACATCTCCATCACTAAATAGCACTTGCAATCAAGAATCAAATGGACTTTATTAGGTTGTGATATAGGTAATGAAAGGATGTCTAAGAAATGCATGTATATAAAAAAATAGGGTTAGCATCAAAATAATGCTAAATCAAGATATATCTCCTTAATATGCAAAGCATAACCTAACTCAATTGAGTGAACACCTTAACACAATGATGATGGAAAGAAATGATAAGAAATAATAAAACAAATGGAATGGATGAGCTAGGCAACTTTTTATTTTTATTTTTATTTTTTTTCTTTCTTTTATTTTTTTTTTCTTCTTTTTTTTCTTTTTCTAGCAACTTTATTTCTTTTCTTTTTGACTATATTTTTTTTTCAAATCTATCTTTGTTGTTTTTTTTTTTTTTGGTTACCCTTAACTCTTTGAAAATAATGGAAGTAATAGATAGAGAAATGATAATAGGCATCCACTCATTTGATCTAGGACATGCAATGAATATTAAAAAGACATATAAAAGTGTAACATGCATTCCTTGGGGAAAAATAGGGTGAATATTTTTTTTTAAAGAATCAAACCAAAGGCTCAAAGTGGCTAACAAAGGATAATAAATAATAATAGGTTGGCTATTTGGCTCTTGGCTATTTTTTATGAATGCCATCTCTCATCTCCTATCAAACAAGTGCAAGATATATGGTCTTAATTAAGAAGTGAAACAAATTCTAGAGGGTAACATCACTAAGGAATTAATCACACATGAGTGTTTAGCCTCTTCCATGAATGGGTAATATGCCACTCTAATCCATTAATTCAAGGTAAAAGAATGTTCACTTCACACCTATTCAATCCTAAAAATTACCACATCTCAAGAATCAAATATCCATTCAAGAGCTAGGTAATTAAGTAACCTCAAACAAAACAAAACAAAGAAATTTTTTTTTGAATTTTTTTTTTGCAAAACCAAACAAAACCAAACAAACAAAACAAAATGTTTATTTCTCTCCCCCACACTTAAATCATGCATTGTCCTCAATGTATGTATAGACTAGTGATAAAATAAGGTGAGATCAATAATGAATGCATAACAAAAGTGTGGTGCAGATATTTTTTTTTTCAAACTAAAACACAAAACAAAGAAGTCAAATAAAGCAAATAAACTCTAATTTCCTACTAGGTTCATCTCCCCCACACTTGAACTATACCTATCATTAAATATATCAATTAAAGGAAGGTAAAAGCTCAAGGTTAGAGAGATACAACCTTATCATGGTGGTTCAAAAACATGTTGAGAGAAGTCCTCCTCCTTTTGAAGTGATTTGGCATCTTTGTAGAGCTTGCATAGGTGACCATTGATTTGCATAGTGGAACCCGTGGCTTTATTCAAGAGTTGCAAAACCCCATAGGGAAACACCTTGGTCACTAGATATGGTCCCTCCCACTTAGACTTCAACTTGGCATGCTTATGAATAAACCTTGTTTGGAACAAGAGGACTTGATCTCTTCTTGGAACTTTTTCCTCAAGATTAGCTTGTCATGACGGATCCTTGTTTTCTCCTTATAGATTCTAGAAGACTCATAGGCATCCAACCTAAGCTCCTCAGTTCTTGCATTTGAAGAAATCTCTCCTTAGCCGAAAGATGGAAATCCAAGTTTAGTTTCTTGATGGCCCAATAGGCCCTATGCTCTATCTCCACAAGGGAGGTGGCAAGCCTTTCCATACACCAATCGAAAAGGAGACATGCAATGGGAGTCTTATAAGCGGTCCGATAAGCCCACAAAGCATCCTCCAAGTGTAAAGACCAATCCTTCCTCTTTGTGTTCACCACCTTGGTTAGGATTTTCTTGACTTCTCTATTGATACTTCGGCTTGGCCATTAGTTTGGGGATGATATGGTGTAGAGATTTGTGATGCACCCCCTATTTAGCCAAGAGAGCCTTCATCTTCTTATTGCAAAAGTGGGATCCTGGTCACTTACCAAGGCCTTAGGAACTCCATACCTACAAAAAAATATTAGATTTGAGAAACTTCAAAACAATCTTAGCATCACAAGTTCTAGTAGGAATGGCTTCAATCCACTTTGAAACATACTCAACACCAAGTAATATGTACTCAAAACTAAAGGATGGTGGAAAGGGGACCATGAAGTCAATGCCCCAAACAAAAAAATCTCACAAATTAACATGGGTTGTTGAGGCATTTCATGTCTCTACCCCAACTACTAACCTTTTGACATTTCAAGCTTGCTTACAAAATTTTATAGAGTCTTTAACCAAGCTAGGCCAATACAATCCACAATCTAAAACCTTCTAGCTGTCTTATTGAGCTAAAATGACCACCACATGCATGAGAGTGACAAAATTCAAGAACAGAAGGCACATCAACATCATCACACACACCTCCTAAATCACTTTATCACTACAAATCTTCCACATCAAAGGTGGTTCCCAAATGTAAAATCTAGACTCTCTTTTCAATTTTCAATGGCAAAACGTGAAGCACAAGGAGGCAAGACTCTACACTCAATATAGTTAGCAAAAGAGGCATACCATGGAGGCTTAGATGACATGGCACACAATGCCTCATCAGGAAATGAATCACAAGGAATAGTAGGGTTAGAGTTTACTATAGTAGCTTTTAAATGAGTAGTCTAGACAAATGATCCGCTACTTGATTGGTAGAACCACTCCTATCCCTTATCTCCACATCAAATTCTTGCATTAAGATCACCCATCGAATCAAGCGAGGCTTAGAATCTGTCTTCTTAAACAAGTACCTCACAGCAGCATGGTCAGTGTACACAACAACTTTAGAGTTAAGAAGATATGATCTAAATTTATCAAGTGCAAAAACAATAGCAAACAACTCTTTCTCAGTTGTGGTGTAATTAACCTGAGCTGAATCTAGGGTCCTAGATGCATAAGCAATCACATATGATAACTTGCCCTCTCTTTGACCAAGCATAGCTCCCACAGCAAAATTAGAAGCATCACATGACAACTCAAAAGGTAAAGACCAATTTGGGGCTTTAAGAATGGGAGGGGAAATGAGCATGCTTTTCAAAGTGTCAAAACTCCTTTTGCAAGCATCATCAAAAACAAAATCAACATCTTTTTGTAAGAGTTTAGACATAGCAAAGCAATTTCACTAAACCCCTTTATAAATCTCCTATAAAAGCCTGCATGTCCCAAAAATGATCTCAAATCTTTCAAACAAACAGGATATGGCAAAGAAGCAATCACATCTACTTTGGCCTTATCCACCTCTATGCCATTGGAAGAAATCAAATGGCCTAAAACAATTCCTTTATCTACCATGAAATGGCATTTTTCAAAGTTAAGCACAAGCTTCTTTTCAATGCACCTACCAAGCACTTTATCTAAAGAATGCAAGCATGAATCAAAGGACTCACCATACACAGTAAAATCATCCATAAAGACTTCCATGCAATGTTCAATAAAATCACAAAATATGGACATCATGCATCTTTGAAAAGTACCAGGTGCATTGCAAAGACCAAAAGGCATCCTCCTATAGGCAAATGTACCAAAGGGGCATGTAAAGGTAGTCTTATCTTGGTCACTAGGAGCTATAGGAATCTGAAAATACCCACTAAACCCATCTAGGAAGCAATAATGGGACTTGGAAGCCAATCTCTCAAGCATTTGATCAATAAAAGGCAAAGGAAAATGGTCCTTCCTAGTCACATTATTGAGCTTCCTATAGTCTATGCACACTCTCCAAGCATTTTGAACTCTAGTTGGAACAAGCTCTCCTTTCTCATTTTTTACCACAGTAATCCCCCCTTTCTTAGGTACAACTTGGGTTGGAGACACCCACTCACTGTCAGCTATAGGATAGATGATCCAGCACTAAGTAGCTTAACAACCTCTTTCTTTACCACATCTAAATCAATGGGTTAAGTCTCCTTTGTGGTTGCCTAATGGGCTTAGCATTGTCCTCAAGAAAAATTTTATGTGTGCACACAATAGGGTCAATACCAGGAATGTCAGCCAAAGTCCAACCAATAGCATGTATGTTCTTTCTCAACACATCAAGTAATGCATTTTCTTCCTCAAGAGATAAAGAGTTAGAAATTATTACCGGAAGCTTCTCATTCTCAATGAGATATGCATACTTGAGATTGGATGGTAAAGGCTTCAACTCCAAGGTAGGTGGCTCTACACAAGAGGGAATGAGCTTCTTCAAGTCTAATTTTGGTGGAATATTCCATGGTACTATCTTGTCTTTTAGGCTTCTCACTTGTTTTTGATTTCTCCTCTTCTTTCTTTACAGCCTCCCCCTTTTCTTGCAACTTGTCCTCAAGTGCTTGGACTTGAGCCACGGCCTCGACATGTGAAAGTGTAGAATTTTCCTCCAATAGCTTGGGAATCCTAAGAACATCAAGCTCGAGTGGAGAAAAACTCATAGATTCGGCCTTAATGGCTTTAGTACCTACAACACAAGAAGATATACCCTTCTCAAGCATTTCAAGATCAAGCATAGGAGATATTTTAAACAAATCATGAGAAGAAGTAGTTGCATCATTCAAGCATGCATCAATCTCTAAACAAATAGGACAACTACATCCATCAATACATGTAGTAGTAACAAGAGACAAATCATCATCAACATGTGAGAAAGAATCAAGCATGTGAGACTCACAAGCATCATGAAGCAATAACTCAATGGAACTTACACCTAACAAAGAATAATCCTCAAAAGGATGTTTCATTGCTTCATATATATTAAAAATAACATGATCCTCTCCACATTTCAAAATCAAACTACTTTTTCCATGTCAATCAATGTACGGGCAGTCCTCATAAATGGCCTTCCTAAAATCAAAATATCATCCCCACTCCCTTCTTTTGACATATCAAGCACATAGAAATCCACAGGAAATAATAGACCTTTAACACAAACCAACAAGTCTTCTACTACTCCATGTGGTCTTCTAACACTTCTATCCGCTAATTGGCATATCATAGGTGTCTTATGCATGCAATCAAGACTCAAGGCATGATAAATTGAAAGAGGCATAACATTAATGGCTGCACCTAAGTCTATCAATGCATGAGAAAAATGTGTGTTGCCAATCTTGCATGGAATTGTGAAGGAACCGGGGTCCTCACATTTTATAGGGAGTTGAGGCTTCATGATAGCACTCACAGATGAGGGTAATTGTACCCTTGCATTAGGCCTAAATTTTCTTTTATTTGTACAACAATCTTTCAAAAATTTGGCATACTTAGGAAAGTTCTTAACTACATCCATCAAGGGTACATTAACATGAATCTTGTGGAAGAAATCATATACCTCTTGATCAAATTGTCCCTTTACTTGCTTAGGGACCACTTGTGCTGTGGAAAAGGAAGCTTCTTCATAATCTCTTGACTTTGCTTTCCTTCTTCCTTCCTTGAACTCTCCTTTCTTGTTTCACTTTGCTCGGCCTCTCCCTCTTTTTCCTTACTAAACAACTCGGCCATAGTCCCCTTTCCCCTTAGATGGTGGTTGCTCACATATGATCTCCTCAATGTTTTCATCCTCATCATCTCTACAAAAAGATGCATCATTAGGAGCAAAAGAAGAACTAGAAACATTAACATCAATTGAAGAATTTAAAGAGGGCTTCTCGGCCTTCCCTTGTCTTTTGTCTTCTTGTACTCTTTCTCCCAACTCCTTGCCACTCCTCAATGTGATAGCATTAAGATTAGCTTTAGGATTAGCAACGGTGTTGGATGGTAATGTAGAGGCTTGAGCATTGGCTGCACTTAATTGGTTAGCAAGCATATTCATTTGAGAAGTAAGGGCATCAATTTTAGAGTTCATGTTCTCACACTTGTTACCCATACTCTCTACCTTGTTCCCTAAGCCATCATACATGTTTTTATACAAAGAGTTCATTTCAATCAACTGCTTACGTAACACATTCACATCATTAGAAGAGTTCGAATTAGAAGAACTCTCAATTGGAACAAGCCTCCTATCACTATAAGAATTAGAAGAAGGTGTAAGAGAATTACCACTTGGATTGTAGCTTTGAGAAGAGCTACCTTGAGACAAATGAGGTGGAGGGTCACGGCCAAAGGTGTTTTGATAGGATCCTCTTTGTTGATTGTCTTGTAAAGCCACATTTGGATTTGAATAGGAGAAATTAGGATGGTCTCTCCATGAAGGGTTGTAAGTATTAGAATAAGCTCCTTGCCCTTGCCTCCCACCATAGGATTGTTTTCCATTGTAGATAGCATTTACTTGTTCAAACTTAATAGGACAATTGCTTTCTACATGCATAGGTGAGTCACAAAAAGTACAAGAATAAGGGACAAGTGCTTGAGAAGTACTTACATTGCTCACTTGAGATATTTGTGGAGCCAACATTCTCCCAATCTTGGCAGCTAGCAAGTCCACATATGAATCATTAAGAACTGAGAACCTACCATATTCACATTTCTCTTTTCCTTGTAGAGTATTGAGCACCACTTGAAGCCATCTTGTCAATTAGTTCCCAAGCCTTTAAGGAAGTGAGGTCAATCAAGCATCCACCACTAGCGGCATCAATGTTAACTTTGTCTCTTGGAATCAAGCCCTCATAGAAATATTGGACTAAATTCTCACTAGAAATTTGATGGTGTGGGCATTTAGCCAAAAGGCCTTGGAATCTAGTCCAATACTCATAGAGACTCTCATTCTCCTTGTTGGACCCCATAGATTTGCTTTCTCAAATTGGTGACCTTGGAATTTGGAAAGAATTTATCTAAGAAGAGTCTTCTTAGCTCGCCCATGTGCTCACTTTCACATAAGAAGGGTAGTTGAAATACCACTCCTTTGCTAAACCTTCAAGAGAAAATACAAAAGCCTTAGCTTGAACATCATCAACATTTACATGCATAGGCTTCATAGTATCACAAACCAATAGGAAAGTATGCAAAAACCTATGACAATCCTCTCCTGGTAACCCATGAAATTTAGGCAATGCATTAATCAAGGAGGATTTAATTTCAAATTGAACATTAGTAGGAGGAACATATAAGCCATAAGGATTATCATGCCAATTAGGTTGAGTTAATTGCCTAATGCTCCTCTCCTCTCTAGGGTTATGCAAGCCTTCAAATTCATTATTAACATGGCCATCATCATGCAAATTCTCATTCCCATTCCCATGGCCCTCATTATGCACATGCTCATGTCCTAAGATACCTTCCATTGTTGAATTACAAACCAAATGAGAATCAAGAATAGGTTGTGATCTTCTCAATCTAGAAATAGTTCTTTCAATTTCTGGATCTAATTCAACAAAAGAGGTATGTTTTCTTCGGGTCATGCACTAATCAAGCTCAAAAAAAAAAAAGAAAACAAGAACAAACTAACTAAAATGCAAATCAACATGAAACAATTCAAAACACACAAAAGCAAGAGAAATAATTTTTTTATTTTTTTTATTAAACTCAATAGCAAACAAAATGAAAAAAAAAAAAAATAACACCAAACAAGTAGAAAGAGAGTTAGAAATGCTCAATCAAGAAGCTTTGGCAATTCTGGAATTCGCACAGTAGGCTCTCTGGAGACAGTGAACTTGTGAATTTTCTATCAGCAAATCCACATGATAAATTCCCCTGAAACTTTTTATGAGACACAAGAGATATACAGGCAAATTATAAAAACTTTAGATTAAAAATCCTTCCCAATCGTTCCCAGAATTTTTCACAAGTTGGTCCTCAGGTCTGGAGAAACAGGATTTCGTCCAGAAGACCTTCAGAGCTTCTAACAAACTTTCAAATAGGAAAATGGAAAAATTGAAGAAAATCCTAAACACAAGAAACAAAGATAAGACAGTGATAAGAAAAATGAAACTGGAATCAATCAATTTGAACGCACAAAGACGAAGATATGCTAACTCAAATTGAAACAGGGTTTTGGGAATCCTCTGTAATGGCTCCCTGGACCTTGTTAGATTGTAAAATTTCCACAGGACACTTCCCACGTCCAAAATTGACCCAACCAATTTTAAAGTGAAGCTAGGATATAGAGCTTTCAATGAAATAAATTCCAAGTTCAAATTCCCTCAGACTCATTCCCAGTTAATTTTTTCAATTTCAGACAGAGACACTAGAAACAGAGTATTTTCAGCTCTACACCAAACCAACGAAAATTGCACTAAATTTTTTTTTCTTTTTTCAAAACAGAATAAAAACACTCAAACACACAAAAAACACTAAACAAGACAAAAAAAACAAAATTTTATAATTTTTCAAAAGATTTTTCAGGAACACTAAAAATGTAAATTAAGTACTAAACAACCTTAGAATTAAACTTAAACCATTCCCCGGCAACGGCGCCAAAATTTTGATAGGAAATTAGTCGCTTATCCTCAAATTACACTAAAGCTAACCCTAATGCAATATAGGGCCAACCCTAGGTCATCTCCCAAGGAATGGTTTTAAGTCTAATTGAAAGTTATCTAGTGAAAATAAATCAACCAAAGTTTGTAGGAATTAGTTATCTAGCTAATTATCTAAAACTAATTACCTAATATGCAAGTAATTAAAAATGCTAGTGAAAGTGAGTGAAATGAACTTCCCTTTTTATAATAAGGAACCCTAGAGATTAGTTGATTTTGGACTCATTATTCTTCTCATGATTAGGCTAAGTTTAGCTTCCCTTTCCTCTTGACTAAAGCTGTCATGACTTAAGAAAAATTATCATAAGCCAATTACCCTATTAGCTAACCTCCCTAGGTCTTAGATTAAAGTCCCTAGTCATATTAACCAATGGTGAAGACATTAGCCAAG